>NW_026515592.1:0-300000 GCF_027406575.1 Nycticebus coucang | reverse complement strand
TAGCCCTATAGAATTGTTTAGCTAAAGACTCAGACCTGAGCAGAACTGGTTGTGGTCTTCAAAAATGTTACCCAAATTCCCTAATACTTACGTGGTGTGGTGGGAACTGGATGAAATGATAGAGGAAAACCTACCAAAGTATAACATGTTCTCAGTAAATGTTTTTCATCTGCCTTGCACCCTTTGAGTTTGTTCGGAAGTAAGTCGGTACTATCATATATATGTGCAAAATTTCAAAGGCTTCAAACAATAGGACTTGTTTTCTCACTTGTATATCTAGGGTCACCTCATGTTCTGCAGGGCTTAATTCTCTACGTGTATATAGTGAGCTTGACGACGTGTATCTAAAGGGCATTTGTGTTCCCCATAGTAGGGTGCTGTGGCATGAATCCCAAAGATATCTCCTATCATTTAGTGGACACAGCATGCCACAGTCGCAATGAAAAGAAATAACAGTCTCCCTGCACTAGAAAGAAAATTATTTTTAAAAAGTTCTGAGTGCCTACCCTCGATGAATCCCCAACAATTAAAACAAGGGCCTGAGCACCTAGACAGATTTAAAGCAGGAGTAGCTGCAGTGTCAATGGTGGAGACATAAAGGATGTAGGAGAGGAAAACCAGAGGCAGACTGTAAACAACCACGGAGGCTCCATGGGAAGGGCCCGAATGAAGGAAGTCAAGGAAACATAAAAGAGAGGAGAATGTGAACAAAAGGTCACTGGCCAGGAGGAGAATTGAACTGGGGGTAACTATGTGGCCGGAACCCAGAGACATCCTCACTCGCAGTGCCAGCTAAGTCAGTTTTGGAAAGGTCATGCTTTTACCTGGCACAAATTCTGTGTTGTGTCTGCCTGCTTGGATGAGGCCGGGAAAATGTTTCTAGAGTCTAGTCTTTTAAACAAGGATTTTAGGGTTGGTGCTGCTTATTCTCTCCTACGAGGAAGTATTTGGGTCTTTGTAGCTAACTACAGAAAACTGAACTCATTCGGCGGTCCTTCCTGGTCTTTAGAGTGTCATCCCCTGTTGTTGCCTCAGTGTCTCTGCCCTCCTCCCCCACCTCCATAATGTGTCTCTGTCAAGTGGAAGGAATGAGATAATCCTGGAAAGGATGTAGAATCTTTTGAAGGAACCTGTGACACCGTCTAAGCTGGTTCTATCAAGAGTGATTGAAATGTGAAGGGTGCCCTTCAGTGGCCTATGCCAGGCCTACTAAATCCTCAGGACTCTAAAAAGTATAAAATTTCATAAAGCTTTTCACACTTTCTATGAGTTGTGGACTTTAGCTCATAAGTTGCATATTAAGTGGTTGGTAATATTCTTAAAGAGAAATAAGTGTTCTGGCCTTTAGTCCTCTGCTGTTAACACTCTCGGTGGTAGCATTGGCCATCATCTTGCTACCAGCATTCCCAAAAAGCGCAAGAGCTGCCAGCAAAGCTCATCACCTCCAAAAAGTGTGACATCAGAAAAGCAAGAGTGTTTTACTTAAATGACAGGAAGTATAGATTGTTTTCACATTCTAAACCAGCCTGGGATCTCAGTGCTTGGAATAGTTAAAAGATAATGTAAACTGTGTCTCTGCTCTGGATGCTATCAGCTTTGATAAGCATAAGTTTGTATAATTGGCTGTTTGGGCCTCTGTGTATTCTCTCTTGTCAGAAGCAGAACTGGATGACAAAAGGTCAGAACAAGGAGCTGTAACTCATTAGTCCTCAGCATGCTGAGGTCTTAGGTTGGGGGCAGTGGCCAGCAGGCCAAGTGAGGATGTTGGGATGCTCCTGGGATCCAGGACCAGAGAGCCAGACTGATAAGGAAGGGTCAGTCGGAGTCATGCAGAGATGTGCTACTAGTGGTCAGAGCCTGGGAGCAGGGCTTGGGGAGGGCAGAGTCATGCAGTTAGTGCTTTACACAGAGCCTCCTGGAGTGGGGCTGGCATCCGGCTCACGCTGGCTCACCAGGTCTTGTGCTTTGGTGCAGAACTGTGTCTGCCAGGATCACCAAGCTGGGGTACCATGTGGCTTCGCCTATGGGAGATAACTTTCTGCTTTCTACAAAGGCCAACAGTAGGCTAGTAGTCACTCTGCCAGGGGGTCTTCTTTACCACACTTTGAGGCTGTATCTGTAGCAAGATGCTAAATAGATGGTCTTTAAAAAACTTGTTAAATGATTAGGCGGGATTAGGAAATGGCAGATGTTGTTTTAAGTATAATAACATCAGGGAAACATAAGCACTAATGCAGTTTCTGATTCCACTTTTGGGATTTTCTATGGCTTTTGGTGGCCAATCTCAAGCCCCATCTGAGAGAAGAGGCTAATGAAGACATCTGGTGAGGCGGAGAGAGCAAAGCAATTTCTGTGATTCCCCTCCGGGTCTCTCCATACCTTCACCCCATAAATATTTATTTGAGTCCAGGTTCTCGGGTTATATAATCTTTTCTTAAAAGAGCAAGTATAGAAGAGCTCAGATCCAGCTGTAATTTTGGGAGCCACAAGACTTTATATAGGGGGAAGAAAGTTTGAGATTCGGGACCACAACAGAAGAAGAGCTCAGAACTCTTCTTGAGTCCTGGGGTATCTGAAGCAGTAGAAAACCTCTGTGGGGCAGGATAAGGCAATGAAAATGCCAGCAATTTGAGGGGAGTAAATGTTTTTTCACTAACTTTTGGCAGGAAAGAAGCACAGTGTATCCATGTTAGAGTTTTCCTCTGAACCATCTGGACTAGTTCCTATTACTTTGCCATTTTATGGCTATGAGTAATGAGAGATGAGCACATTCTCCCCAGAACTCCTCTGAAAATGTCAAATGCGAAGGCAAGGAAATGGATGAACTTTCCCAATTCTGGTGCTTCTTCATTAAATCCAGCCATTCTTCTTGCTTCCCACCAGTGACACCCATGAACATACCAAAACAATTTAATTAGAGCAAAAGCAGAGTCCCTCCTCTCCATGGGACAATTCTCGAGTGCCCTTCTTGTCTAGACTATATTGTTCCATGTCTAACCACAGAAACCTCTTACTCATGTAACATCTAGCTCTCGGTTCTCCGTCCCTTCCTCCCATCCCATCTGTCACAGCCAGAGTAGACCACAAAGCATGGTCATGCTACACCATTAATTTTTCTTTTTTTTTTTGCATTTTCTTTTGCCATTTTATTATTATTATTTTTATTAGTATTAAATCATAGCTGTGTACATTAATGCGATCATGGGGCACCAGGCACTGGTTTTATAAACAGTTCGACACATTTTCATCACACTGGTTAACATAGCATTCCTGGCATTTTCTTAGTTATTGTGTTAAGACAATCATATTCTGCATTCACCATTCATTTTTCTTTTGCTTTTCAGCATTTTGGATGTCCCTTACATAATTTTCCTTTCAGTTGCCAGTATTTGAGTTAGCACCTTATTTCCTCTCTCTTGCAAATCTTTTTGGTTTGGTCTTGTTTACTGTACCAGGAACAGACATCTTCACTCTGTATACCATTTAGGCAACTTTCCTCTGGTCACCTTGACTCACTTAAGACCCACTGCAGGGTATTCAACTAATTCTAACTTCTGTGTAACTTAATTGGCCAACACCATGATTGGTGTAATTTATGAGGCTGTCTGGAGTGCCAAATACTGAATTTGGAAGAGGAGGTAGTTTCTACATTCCCCCAAACTCCCTTTCAGCAACTGCCTTTTGTCAAGGTGGGCATGCTTTGTCTTTGGAAATTAAATTGGCAAAATTGACCCAAGGATGGGAACAAGCAGAGATTTTGGAGTAAGTATTCTGTAATTTAATAAAGATCCCTCAGTAGTAATCTGGATATAAAAACATTTGTGTGAAGTGGAAAATCACCTTGCACTGGTTCTCACCTTGGCCTTGTTATTGTTTTGCCTTTATTTGTATGTTGTCCTACGACATGTGTTCATTTGTTCCTATTCTTAATTTCCTCTTGTCCACTGTAAATCACCACTAGATTGCTAGTAAATGAATTCAAGGGTGGAAGCTTTCTAAAAATACATACTTTGTGGCACCTGCTGTGAAGGCAGAATCATTTTTGATATGGAATTATTATTGGTGATAAGATACATTCTTACAATGACTGAAAAATAGGACATTTTAGTAGGGATAGATAAGGTTAGGTGACCTTAATTGTGAACTCAATTGTTAGTTTGCAAACAGCTATTCTTATCTCGTAGCTGTTTCCTAGATAAGATTATAACATTATGGGATTTACTTAATTAGAATGAATTTTTTTTTCTGTTCTTAATATCAAGATGACTTTCATGTTCTCACAAAGCAAATAACTCACTGTTGCTTAAAATCAAGATGTGCATTAATGTGTACATGAAAGATAATCCCTTGATTGAAAAAAGGGTAATTGGGGTTAGCTTCAGCTGGTACAGAATCATGAAATAGCTTTGATAGATTTAGCATATGGATAAATTCTTTCTCCAAACTTCCCATGATGAAGACTATCTTTCAGTTGGATCCTTTAAAGAATTTGACGCATAAAGAAAAAAATCTTATCAGGCATAAAATGTTTGTCCATTTCCTCTTGATATAAATAATGAATTCCCTATCCTATTAACAAAGGTTGAACTGATGTATACAAAAGAGATGGGGTTCCAGCTTGGGTTTTGTCCCCTTTTCTTTTGCCTATTTATTTCATGTCGGCTTTCAGGCTAACAAAAACAAATTCAGATTGCTTCCTCACTAGAGTCATCATCTGTCATCTATTCTTATGACACTGCTCATTAATAAGATTTGTCAAATAATAGGTTCTAATGTTTAGTCACTTCATGGATATCATTTTTAAAACTGATTTCCTTTCACTGTTACAAATAATATTTATTTTGGGAAAGAGTAATGACAATTGAAATAATTACCATTTTCTTTAACCTATTTGCCCTGAAATTAAATGTTTCATCTACAAAAAGGCTTCATTAGACATATCAGGACTTGGAAATGTAACTATAAGACTCTCAATACAGCATTATAATCATAAGACATTTGACTAATACAGAAATGGGGTAATGTGAGTCCAAGCTAGCACGAGGGAAGAAGGAGGTTAAAGGAAAGGACGAATCACCAAAAAAAATTTACCAAGGCAGGGCAGTGCCTGTGGCTCAAAGGAGTAGGGCACTGGCCCCATATACTGGAGGTGGCGGGTTCAAACCCATCCCTGGCCCCCAAAAAAAAAAAATTACCAAGGCAAATTGGTCTAAATTAATAATAAGGTGGAATATATTTGTAGGGAGAAGAAGGCAGAAATCAAAGCTGACTGAGATTTCAAGAATGAACAATGATCGTAACATAGCCAAAAAGATCAAATAGGACCCTGGTATAAAGGTTTGTAAAAAGTTTAGGTTTGGCAGAAGAGAGAGGGACATACTTCAATGGAAATATGTAGTAGGAAATAGAAGTGAGACTGTAGTGATAAGAGCAGATCAGAGCTAGAACTTTAGGTCGGTAAGTCCCTCCAGAGACATGAATTTACTTAGCATTCATTCTTCTCCTTATCTCTCCCTTTTCCCCATTTTGTTGGCTTCCACGTTCAAAGAAACATTTAATTAAATTAAAGGGAAAAGACTAACTTTAGACCACTTTGACTGATGGACTGGCTCATTAGTTGACTGGTTGGTTGGGTGGTTAGTTGACTAATCATTCATGGGGGCTTCATAAACCAAAGAATTGTTGTTTTCAATACAGTATTCAACGCAACATGAGTCTGCCTTTGAAGAACTTAAAATCTAGTGAGTTTGGGGTGTTTTGTCTATCTATTGCTGCCTAACAAACATCCCCAAACTTGGCCACTTAAAACAATAAAAATTCTTTATTTCCTCATGATTCTGTAATTTTGCCAGGGCTCTATAGGGAAGCCTGTCTCTATTTATGAAACCTCAGCTGAGGGTAGAATATTAAAGATGACTTTTTCAGCCCCTGTTGAGACAGCTTGAGAAGAAGGTGATGCTTGAGCTGAGTTTTGAAGGCTAAATACAGAGAAAATGTGGAGGGAGGAGAGAGAACCTAAGAAAAAGACGTGTCTTCTGGAAGGCTGAGAAGCAGGATACAATGGGTGCATGCAGGGATTAGGAAGTAGGTCGATGGCATAAAAGGACTGGGAGAGAGGGGCAGAAATAGAAATGTGATTAATTGGAGAGACCGAGTCTACAAGAGCAAGCAGGGGCCAGATCACAAAGGGTCATGTTTGTTGAGCCAACAAGAGCCGAAAGCTCTTTTTCTGCCTCCATTGATGATGCCAACAGTTCAGGAGGTGAGGAAGAGGAGTTTTCAGGAATTCAGAAGGAGCAGGCTCAAGAAGGTAGGAAGAAAATCAGGAGAGAGGGTTATCACGTGAATTACAGGAGACGAGAGTTTTAACAAGGACAACCTGACCAACAGGGTCAATGCTCTCTCTAGTGAGGTAAAGGAAGACGAGGAATGAGTACATCCACTAGATTTGGCAGAGAAGTGGTAGTTGGTGGCCACCGTCAGACCAGTTTTAGTAGAAGCAGAAACCAGACTGTAATGGATTGAGCACTTAATAGTAATTAAGGAAATGGAAGGGAGGAAAAACAAACAGTAGTTAAATGAAGTTGGAGAGAATTAGTTTGTTTAAGATGGGGAGGCCTTGGCATACTTTTATATTTATGTTAGAAGTAAATGATAAATAATAAGAAGTACCTTATGGAGTGCTTATCGGGTTCCTGGATGAAGACATGGAAGCTCAGAGAAGTTGAGCAACTTGTTCCAGGTCATAGGGCTAGGAAGGTCAGGAACAGGAATTTGAACCTAGGTCCCACTTAACACAGCTGTGCTCCTGAACACTGTACCTGGTGACGATGACGATGATGATGATAAGGGAGGGGCTCTTACACTGGATTCCAGCTAATGAAAGGAACATTAGGTATACACAACCTATAATTATTGGTGCCTTAGTTTTCTCACGTTTAAAGGAACAGCTTCATAATGGCAGTTATTCATGAGCTATATCACAAATGAGCCAAAAATAAAGGAATAGCTAAAATATCTTTAAAAAGAGATGTTTTCTGTGTATAAAATTCTATTCAGTGTTTTAAACCTTTGTCAAGTTCTAAGGAAAAGTTACTAATAAATTACACCTAGAACATGTAAGCTTTTCTACTTTAATGTGCCATGCCACCATTCTGCTTGTGAAGGAGGATGTTAAAATTACCTGTTTCTTAAGTCAGCCCATCTGTTTTAATCTGGAAGTTACACAGACAAAGAGCAAGTGTGCTCTGCCGTGGCTACCATGAGGAAGAATGATAATATTTTTGCATTTTTTTCATTTTAGAAAAGGGGAAATGTCTTATTTAAACACACTACGGTATTAAACCCAGCTTGTGAAAAATGCTTACAAGCAGATTTTGTGATATTTTGATGATGGTTACACTGATATGGAGGTGAGAAAAAAGGCTCAAGGGAAAGGAAATTAATGATGGCTGGGAAGAAGCCAGCTGTATGATTATGTGTGTATGAGATCAGTTTTCAGAAAAACGTTTTTATTTTTGCTACCAGTGTCTTCAGTTGTCAAATATTAAAAAATAGAAATATGTCCAAAATAAAATTGGCCTGTGGGAAAGACAGCAGTTAAGGTTATCAAAACAACAGAAAACACTGAGTTATCTCGCCTTCTCCCAGCACCTGTGAGAAACCGCAGGCGGATGAAAAGGCCTATGTTGCCAGCTGGGCCATCTGTTCCGGCTGCTGGCCTGGTCAGTGTTTGGAATGGAGACACCTGTCAGAGACATCCACGTGTTGTGGGAAGCTTAGTGGTTGGTGTTTTGGCAGGTCATTCTCTTCTCTTTGAATCATAATGAAATGAATGTTTTGACATCTAAGAGGACTGCATATTCCCTCCAGTGGAATATGGAAGTGTGGTTTGGTTCTCTTATTGTGGTGGGTAATCCTCTAGTAATTAATGCAAACATCGTAACTTACAAAACTGAGAGATGTTCCCTCTGCCCTTGCTAACTCCAGTAATCGCTGCCTGATTTAGAAAACATGTAAGAGAGAAGGATGAATAGCTAATTAAGGTAGCGAATATTTGTAGCAGGCATTATGTTAAACTCTTTGTGTATATTAGTTCAATTATTCTATTTAAAACACTGTCAAAGAATTGCCATTCATATGGAAATTAAAACCTGGAGAGTTTGAGTTACCCTAAATCATATAGATAGTAAACTGAGATTAGAATCTGGATTTCTCTAAGTGTAGAACTGAGCCTTTTACCTATAAAGTTACACTTTTATACTTCTGAAGAGGATATAGTTAGTAATATCTTACAAGTCATGTCTTTTGTCCTTGGTGAACATTAGGGCCTCAGCCTGAGGTTCACTGTGTTAATAAAAGCCTGAGTTATGACTTAACTCCTGAGTTTGTGTTTGAAAATTGACCAAGAGTAAAGTCAACCTCTGATCATCTGCCTGCACGTCAGGAAAGGCGTAACTCATAGAAAATCAATCTGGGTCTGGTCTGCAGTCAGAAGCATAGATTCTTCTGGAGAGAGATATTTGGACAGATATTTTTAAAGAGGACCTTGGTGATCTACCTTTCTTGAAGACAGGAAAATAAATTTGATGGTGTTTCTCTACTGACTGTTAGTGTTTTAATATTGCACCCCGTCACAATGACTGTGTAACTTTGATATACAAAGTGTAACTTTGAGCTGTTAGAGCTCAAAAATTTCAAGCAAGACCTTGAGTCTCACATTTCCAGTTGTGCCCCAGCGCCTGCCGCTAGAGAGGCATTCACAGGCCTCTATCCAGCACCTCAGGTGGGGTCTCTAGTAGACTCACCCACTCTTTACAGTGGGCAGTGACTCCTCTGTCACTTACTGGATGAGTCATCTCCCAGGAACAGTTCTGAAAAATATGTACCCGAAAGTTGGGAAAGGGAGTAAACACCAACAATTGATAAATATCCAACAATTTGATAAATATTTACCAAAGTAGACACCAAAGATACGTTATTGAATAAGTCCCAGTCCTAGAGTTTTGGTGAACTGCAGTTGGCTGTGTAAAGGGTGCCGGGGAGCAGGCGAGAGGGGCAAAGTTTCTTCTTAGCTAAGTTTCATCTTCACACCCACAGATGCTTAATTGCAGGTGTGAAATGGAGGGCTCAGGAAAGAGAGAGGTGCTCTAGAAAGAGGGACCAGCACATGGCAAGGCCTGGAGGACAGAGAGATACTGCAGTTTTTTTGTTTTTTTTGTTTTTTTTTTTGCAGTTTTTGGCCAGGGCTGAGTTTGAACCCACCACCTCTGGTATATGGGACTAGCGCTCTACCCCTTTGAGCCACAGGCGTCGCCCGAGATATTGCAGTTTTAATAACTGGAAGAAGTTTAGTGTGACGGAGAGGAGATGGAAGGTGGGGGGCCTGAGAACAAAGCTCGTGTCAGACTTTGATGGTCTCCTGGACCATACGAGGGAGTGGGGCCTTGAGGGTGTGTCAGCAGGGAATTCATGTGACAGATTTGTACTTTAGGAAGATGATTTGGGGAGTAGGGTATAGAGAATTGGGTGGAGAAAGTCAGGAATGGAGGAGGGAGACCGTTGGCAGTAATCTGGGGGGAAATGATAAGGGCTGAGCAGAGGGGTGACAGAGGAAAGGGCGAGCAGTGCATGTGCTTAGGAAGCTTTATTTTTTATTTATTTATTTATTTATTTTATTAAATCATTGCTGTGTACATTAATGTGATCATGGGGCACCATACACTGGTTTTATGGACTGTTTGACACATTTTCACCACACTGGTTAACATAGCCTTCCTGGCACTTTCTTAGTTATTGTGTTAAGACATTTACATTCTACATTTACTAAGTTTCACATGTACCCTTGTAAGATGCACCGCAGGTGGAAGCTTGAGACTCAAAACCTGTGAGTTTGGAAATGAAATTGAGGAAAGCGATGGGTTGAGATAATGTTCGGGTTTCTGATCTGAGTATAAGGTGATCGTCTTCACTCTGACAAGGAACATACTAAGAGCAATAATTGAGTCCAACATGTTGGAATATTCAAATGGCAGTGTCCAATATGTGACAATAAAGAGCTCAATGCAAATGAATGCTTTCACAGATGACAAACAGGAGTGGAGGATTTCACTGTGCAGCAGAAAGTGTTAACAGAGGTATGCATTAAACCCTGAGGTGTACCAGTATTTGTAGGAGGGACAGAAGAAGAATTTGCAAATGACACTGAGAAGAGACAGGTAGGAGTCAGGAGACCCTGGGATTGGTGGACGGGGGGATTCAGGGGCCAAGGAGTGGAGCATTTCCAGAAGGGTGAGGAAGTCAGCAGGTCAAAGGTGTGGAGAAATCAGGTGAAGTAAAAACTGGGAAGTGTCCATAGGATTCAGCAACATAGAGGTTGTTGGTGACCTTGAATTTGATTTTCTGTAGAAAGTAGTAAGTGAAAGTAAATAGCCTTTTTTGGATTTTTATTTTAAAGTCTAAAGTAGTGATTTTTCACCTAGGGTTTATTTTTGTATTATTATTATATTATTATTATTATTAGACAGATTCTTGCTCTATCACTGAGACTAGAGTGCAGAGATCATAGCTGACTATAACCTCAATCTCCAAGCAGTCTTCCTGCCGCAGGCTCCTAAGTAGCTGGGACTACAGGTGCTACTCTACCTAGCAAATTAAAAAAAAAAATTGTAGAGACAGGGTCTAACTATGTTGCCCAGGCTGGTTTTGAACTCCTACTCTCAAATAATTCTCCCACCTCAGCCTCCCAAAATGCTGGGCTTACAGGCCACCGTACCCAGCTTGGTCCTGTCTTTTTCAATAGCAGAAGTTTTGTCATGTGATTTGATAATTTTTTTGTTTTGAATCAATTTATTTTTCAGTTAGCATTAAGCATCATGTGATGTATTTCTGAAAAGAGCTCTCATTATTGAACTTTTATGGTGGAGATTAGTAAGTCTCATATTCATAAGTGAAAATGAAATCAGCCATTCACCAGGCTTTATCCTGTTAATGTTCAGTGCAATTATAAAGTATTACTGACGCCAGTAGAAGGTTCAAGAGCAATAAAAGCTTAATGATAGTAATAACTTACATTTGATAGTATATGTTTTGTACTTATCTATATATTTAAGCATGAATAAAAGCTTATAGACCAATAAGTCCTTTTAGAGGGACAGGAAATAACTATGATTAAGTGAAAAAAGTAATTTACGTTCTTTTTTTGGTTTTGACAATATATAGTAATCCCAAAATTAATACTGCATATCTTTATCTTTTTTTTAAACTTTATTCAAATTAATGTGAGGGTACAATTTTTAGGTTATGTTGTTCTCACTTCCAGGGTGCGTTCCATTTGTAGAGGAGCTCCTCACCCAGGGAACGTGTTATACACCCTCACAAGGTGCACATTAGGGCGATCCCACCTCATGCCCTCCCTCCCTCTGTCATCCGCGCCCCCCTGTCCACAGCTCTGTTTTGTGTGAGTTTGCCCTTGTGTACAACCTTTCACAGGTATATGTATTCAGAAGATGAAACAAACATTTATTTGGGGGGATACAAAAGATATATTCTGACATCTTAATTGAATGCCTTAATGAAATGCCTTTCTTTCCATCTTTCGGCACAAGTTAATCCTAAAAAAAGTATCCGTAATGGCCAATTGTCAGAGCAAGTGAAAGACAGAAACTAGACTCTGTAGTCCTTTAGGAGCACATAATCAAACAGAGAAATAGCTATCCTGCACCAAGAACATGATGGTTACTCTGGGAATTCGGGTTGCTTTCTTGTCTTTAGATTGCTTCCTCAAGAATGCTTGCAGGAAAGTGGCTTTTATGTGGCGGTGCAGGGACTCTCGAGGGTTGTCTCTCACACATACTTAAAATATGAATTATGCCCTGAGTCTCTCAAATCTCCTCAGAATAATGTTATATCAAGGAAATTTCATTCTCTTGAATTTCTTCAGAATCATCTTACTCCAAGGAAATTTTATTTAGCAGGTCCCAAGGTGATTTCCATTCATCAATTATAAAAAAGAAATCCAGGGCGGCGCCTGTGGCTCAGTCGGTAAGGCGCCGGCCCCATATACAGAGGGTGGCGGGTTCAAACCCGGTCCAGGCCAAACTGCAACCAAAAAATAGCCGGGCGTTGTGGCGGGCGCCTGTAGTCCCAGCTGCTCGGGAGGCTGAGGCAAGAGAATCGCTTGGACCCAGGAGTTGGAGGTTGCTGTGAGCTGTGTGAGGCCACGGCACTCTACCGAGGGCCATAAAGTGAGACTGTGTCTCTACAAAAAAAAAAAAAAAATCCAGGGTTTTGAGTTTTCACTGGGTTGCAATCTTTTGATGTTTCCAGACTATGCCTAGAAAAACATTCTTAAGTCTCCTGTACATTTTCCTTTGCTGTGATCATTTATGAAGTAAGCCATAGGTTTATGTCCACTTTGTAGTTTTAAAGAGGCATTTTAAGTTTGCTTAGACTGTGATTAATCTCTAGCATTTTGGGGGGTATAGTAACAATCTGTAGTTAATGTTTGAATAGTCTTTCAAGATGTGGTCTGCTAAGAGTTGGAATTGGAAATTTTCTATGCAAAATTATGCTTATTCCTTGTGCTCAGAATGTAAATGATAAATGATTATATGAATAATTAGCATTGTATCTCATTGGTTCAATTTCTGATATTAGTAAAGTGGATATAATTTCTAATATGGACACTAGTATTTGAAGCCTCTGGTAGCTCTCCAGAAGTATGGAAATGTTGAAATACATCCATCAGCGAGTGAATCAAACTATCAATCAGGGATTGCCATCTCTTGTAAAGGTGAAATGATAACTATGTCAGTGAAACAGGTTGCTGACGTGTTGTTTTGCTCTTCTCTTTTTCTCAATCCTAGTCTACTCTTACTTCATATTTGATGCATAAAATAAAACGTTTCCCACAGGAGTTCTTTGTGACCCTTTGCAGTCCTTGGCTTGATGGGCCAGGACACTCCCTACTGTCCCTCTTCTTCCCACCATGGTCTGTGGTGGAGCAATAAACAAAGCCCGACACTGAGACAAAGTGCTCTGAAGCCATTGACCTAAAAATAGGTGTCTGTTCTATGGTAATATGACAGATAGAGCTTTTTGCTTTGGAAATAAGTTCTTTGTGGCTAAAGATTGTGTGGGGCATCCGTTCTGTGTATCACTAAAAATAGTTCATGTGATAAGTAGTAAAATATAGATTGGGTTGTTGTTATTTATTTGTAATTGTAATTTTCCACTTATGAAAACAATTTGAGACTCCTTACAATGGGATAATAGGTAAAAAGGGAGTTCCCATAGTAAAGAATGAGAAGAAACCACTTAGGTAGAAAGAGAGCTAGAGATGCAAATTAAGTCGAGTTAATTACTCTACCCTGTTTCCCCGAAAATAAGACAGTGTCTTATTTTAAGGTGTGCTCTCAAAGACGCGCTAGGTCTTATTTTCAGGGAACGTCTTATCTTTCCTGTAAGTAGGTCTTATTTTGGGGAGATGTCTTATTTTCAGGGAAACAGGGTAGTTGAATACTAGATTTAACTCTGAGGCATTTCCCCCTTAGCCATGATGAAGTACTGGTACTTGGATAGATAACTCACCTTAATCAATTTTAAAACTGGACAAAATATATGTAGATACTGTTTTTTTTTTCCCTTTTGCAGTTTTTTGGCTGGGGCTAGGTTTGAACCCGCCACCTCTGGCATATGGGGCCGGTGCCCTACTCCATTGAGCCACAGGCATCACCTAGGTGGTTACTGTTTTTATGTACAGGCAGTGCAATATGGAAAGTGAGCTGTATGATTGCCTCAGTTTTCTGCCTGAGAGAAGTTTCTTAACTGCGGAGCAATGAGTTGGTTTCCAAGAAGAGCACAGTGGTCCTACTGAGACCAGGAGGCAAAGACCTGAGTTTGGGCCAGGTGAATTGGCCATCTGTAGGATGGGGAGCCAGGGGAACTGCTCAGAGGTAGGGCTGCAGAGGTCTTCATATAGTTGCTCATGAGTATTGGATTAAGAGCTAAACTGTACACATGCAGGAAGAGACCACATGCTGCTTTTCAGACTGTGGTGCCTGTAAGGTTGAGAACAGAATAGAGATGCTGGAGGGTGAGCAGGGCTAGAGGACATTGAAGGTCTGGCCTTACCAGAATGAAGAGATGTCTAGGCACCAATCTGGGATACCAGAAAGACCAGAAACGCCATGCCTTAGCAGTAAGGACATAACCATGAGTAAGACCTCCTCTAAAACCATCAATCCTTGATAGAGATCCTCAAGGAGGATGGAGTTTGGATGCTGAATCCAAACTCAGCAATTTAAAAGGACTTGGGAAATTCCCTGGGCATTCTACAGATCTGCCCTAGCAAAACTTTTATAATGCAAGTCTTACCCAGGTACCTAAGTTTAAGATGGTCTTCCAGGTAGTTGAATTGCCTACCCCAAAATAATCACATGCACTCTCTAATAAATCAGAACTACCTGACAGGGCACACAGGAGCAGAGGGAAGCAAAAGTCATTGGAAACCAAGGGGGAGGGGCATGGAAGGAGAGGTGTACAATGCCTGTTGGGTACAATGAACAGTATTTGTGTGATGGACTCGTTTATAGCCTGACTCATGCTATGTAACAAAAACATTTGTACCCCCTTAACATTTTGAAAAACAAAACAAAACAAAAATCTCTTTAGAGAAAAAGAACAGAAACCAGACTCTCTGCAGGGTATCATCAGCAATGTGTATATGGAAATAGCAAAACAGGACCTATTGTCAAGCAAAGAAAAAAAGAATTCAATAGAAACCAATCCTGAGATGGCCCAGATGTTGGATTTAACAAAGACGGCAAAGCAGCTATTATAAAAATATACCAAAAAAGGTACAAAGAACTAAAGTAAAATATATTCAAAGCACTAAACGAAAACATAGCCACAGTGAGTTTAATATGTAGAGAATGTTGAGCGAAATAGAAAGAATAATAGAAGAACCAATATGAAACTTTAGAACTGAAAAGTATGATGTTTGTAATGAGTAATTCATTGGATGATCTTAAGTGCATAGTAGAGATGGTAGAAGAAAGAGTCAATGAACTTGAAGACAAATCAATAGGAATTATCCAATCTGCAGACCAAGTAGAACAAAGTTTGAAGAAAAACCTCAGGGACCTGTAAGAAAAAATAGGATTTCCAGAAGAAGAAGAGAGTGAACAACATTTGAAAAACTAATGGCCCCACATTTCCCAAATTTGATGGAAAACATTGATTTACAGATTCAAGAAGTTTAGTAAATGTCAAACAGTGTAAATATACATTTGTAAATAGGCATCCTGTCATAAGCTAGAAAGCAAAGGGCGGCGCCTGTGGCTCAGCGGGTAGGGCGCCAGTCCCACATGCTGGAGGTGGCGGGTTCAAACCCAGCCCTGGCCAAATTAAAAAAAAAAAAAAAACCGTTTAAAAAAAAAAAAGCTAGAAAGCAAAGATAAAAAGAAACTAAAGCAGCCAGGAGGAAAAAAAGACACCTTCTGTGTAAGTGAAAGTCACTGCTTACCTCTTATCAGAACAGTGAAAGTTGAATTACATTAGTGATGCTTTGGATGGTAATATTAAATTGCTGAAGGAAAAAAAATCTGTAAGCCCAGAATTCTATATCCAGCATAAATATCCTCAAAATAAAAATTAAAAAGTTATTTTCAAATAAACAAAAGCCGAAATATTTCCTTGTTAGACCTATACTGTGGGAGATTCTAAAAGGCATTATTTCCATACTCTGTATTCTCTTCATATCATATAAATTGTTCTCCTTTTACTAAAAGACATTATTTTTTTAAAAGGGAAATAATAGGAGGAGGAATCCTGAATCTATATGTAGTAAATGAGTTGTAAAGAAGAGCACTGAAAAATGTATAAAAGTGGGTGACAAGTGCCCGTCGATCCATAAATGGATTAATAAATTGTGGTAGATGTACACCATGGAATATTATGCAGCCTTAAAGAAAGATGGAGACTTTACCTCTTTCATGTTTACATGGATGGAGCTGGAACATATTCTTCTTAGTAAAGTATCTCAAGAATGGAAGAAAAAGTATCCAGTGTACTCCACCCTACTATGAAACTAATTTATGGCTTTCACATGAAAGCTATAACCCAGTTACAACCTAAGAATAGGGGGGAGGGGGAAAAGGAAAGGAGGGAGGGGGGAAGGTGGGCACAGGGAGGGAGATTGGTGGAATTACACCTGCGGTGCATCTTAAAAGGGTATATGTGAAACTTAGTAAATGTGGAATGTAAATGTCTTGGCACAATAACTAAGAAAATGCCAGGAAGGCTATGTTAAATGAAAGTGAGTGAATGTCATGTATGATGGGCTTTTTCTCCTTGTAATTTCTTAAAGAAGAAAACACAATTCTATTAAAATGTGAGGTTTAAAATGCCCGTTTATTGTAGCAGTTCACACCTGACCCTTTACACATGCTTCCTCACCCTTCCAGGTTCTTACAATTTTATACTTCACATTCTATACTTTACAAAATTTATGAGGTTACTATTTACCCTCAAGCCTTTGCACATAAAGGACAAAGACTTAATTAAAAAAAAAAGAAAAAAAGGTGATAAACTTAAACCCAGCCATATCAACAATTATGTTAACTGTAAGTAGATTAAACACTACAACTAAAAAGAAGATTTCATCAGACTGTATATAAAAACCAAAGATCCACAAAATCTTGTCATAGGAAATGCAGTTTAAATAGAAAAAGACAAACAGGTGGAAAGCAAAAGGATGAAAAAAGATATACCGTGCAAACAATAAGTATAAAAATGAGTGTGACTATATTAATATGAGACAAAATATTAAAACTCATTAAATATTCTTTATGAACAACAAAAAGTGGAATTCAATAAGAAGTTATAATGATACTAAATATTAATTAACATATATGTGTGACATTTAACAGGTTCAAAATTCATGAAGCAAACCTGAAAGAACTAGGGAGAAATAGACAAAGCCCAAACCATAGTGGAAGATGTAACACTGAGTTCCATAGCATACCAAGCAAAAAGAGTATCGTAATTTTTGTTATTTAGTTCTGTCTGATTAGTGAAGGGTGATCTGGATGTGTAGACTTTCTCTAGGACTAAATTCTGGGATGGATTTATGGCAAAAGACAATGTCTTACCAGATCAAGATTCTGAAATAGTGTAGAAACAATCTTGAAATGGAATTTCTTATCTTTATTTTCTATAATAAAATTAATAATGTATAGTAAATTCATTTCTATATGGTGGTAGGTTTTGAAAGCATTATTTTACTGCTCTTTTAGTTTATTTATCTCAACACAGAATTAGAGTCTGGGAAGCCTAAAAATATTTGACATGGCCCTTAGAAGCTTTCTTTCGACATCCAGTTTTTCAAACATGCATTTAACTCAGTGAGTTTGAGGCTGAATTTCCAAATTGGTTCCTGGTTCCTGACACCCTATTTTACTGATTGAAAAGAAATCCATGTGTTTTAGGTTACAGATATGCAGGTGCCTTTTCATTATAAAAATCCAGTCACTGTATATTCATGTCCACGTGGAGTACCATCCACTTAGGTATGGAGGGGGCCTTAAGCGGTGCCTTTGGGTAGGGCCAAATTTTTTCTCAAAATAGAGCTTTAAATTTTGTGAAGCACTTGGATAGAACAGGAGGGCACTTGGCGCCAGGAGGAAAAAAGACTTTGGAAAGGGAGGTGGGGAGGACAGAGTGGACGGATTTGGCTGACTTCACAGCGTTGCCTGGGGTCTACTCTGGTTTGGAATATGAATTAGGTGGTTCGTGATTGGTAAACATTGTTTTATCACATACAGAAAATTGGTAGTTTTTTTCCCTCTCTCATTATTCTATAAAATGAAATAAAGAGTATATGCACTTGTATGATTACTAAACATTATAGCCTCCTGCAGTCAAGGAGAGATTAAATTTCAGGATGGCACAGAAGGAAATAAGCCAAATCAGGAACAGCACCAAAGATTTTTAAAATAGCATATTTGAAGGTAAGAATTCTGACCCAAATATTAATTTAGTTACTTTAGGTGAATAAATACTAATTTTTCTTCTAGGAGATATTTCCAGATATTCCCAGTTAAATTTTTGTCCCTTTCTTTCTTTCTTTTCTTTAAATTTTTGTCCTTTTCCAATCTAAGTTTAATAGTTACATAGACAGCTTAGTGGCTTTGATCTACCATATTTTAAATAGTTGTAATATATATTCCAAAACAAAAATTATCACACAGAATCTTCTTTGATATAATATTTTTATGCCCCAAAGACACATAATAAGCCTGTATGTATTTTTTATTTTTTAGTAAAGCAATATAATGAACTAATCTTTATCTTAGGGGTTGACATTTTGGGGGACTATTATCAAACTGGGAAATATAAATTGTCTACTTTAACAAGTTTTTTAAAAAATGAAAGTACTGCTTCATGGTCTGAATGCGCTGTGTGCAGCATAAGAGTACATAAATAATTTTTATTTTGTAACAAGATCCACACAGAAATGTTTAAATTGCTTCAGGTAAATGTTAACTGTCATTTATTCAGCTGTTGTAGAACTTGTGTACCATCAATTCAGTTATGCTTGTGGGTTATTAGCAATCTGTTCACTCTTGCCTGTTCTTTCTTTCTCTTAAGGTTGCCTAATTTTAAACTGTACAACTATAATTTACATATCCTCCTGTTTGGTTTGATACACGAACTATATTGATCTTTTAGGGCAGTAAACAGGGATGGCTAAGGATTCTTTCTGTAATTACTTAATGAACAAAGCACCATCTAGTTCTGTGACTCTAAAGTGTTTGCATTCCATGGTATACATATACCACACTTTATTAATCCATTCATGGGTTGATGGGCACTTGGGCTTCTTCCATGACTTGGCTATTATGAATTGAGCTGCAATGAATAATCTGGTGCAAATATCTTTTTTGTAAAGTGATTTCTGGTCTTTTGAATATACTCCTAGCAGAGGAATTGCAGGATCCAAAGGCAGGTCAATTTTTAGATCCCTGAGTGTTCTCCAGACTTCTTTCCAAAAGGAACGTATTAGCTTGCACTCCCACCAGCAGTGCAGAAGTGTTCCCTTTTCTGCACATCCACATTAACATCTGTAGTTTTGGGATTTTGTTATGTTGGCTAATCTTACTGGAGTTAGATGGTATCTCAAAGTGGTTTTGATTTGCATTTCTCTGATGATTAAAGAAGAGCATTTTTTCATGTGTCTGTAGACCACGCGCCTGTCTTCACCACACCTATGACAAGGGTACAAGTCAAATCTGTCAAGTGTACAACATAAATGTCTTAACACAATAATCAAGTAAATGAGGTGAAAGCTATGTTGATTGGTTTGATCTTAACCATGTCAGATTGTATAAAAAAAATCAACACATTGTACCCCACATACGCATAAATGTATTCATGATCTATGTGTATTTGACTTAATAAAGTGTTTGTTTGTCAGGGGGTAGGGAAGGCTATACAGATGTCACAGAGGGCTGACACGATGATCCCCTGGATGGTGTAAGGAAAATGTTAGAACCTCAATTTATTGTTAGTTTTATCATTATTCTATCCTTTCATGACTTCTAATTTGGGGTGTATTTTATAATGTGCATGATCTAATAGAATAGCAATGAGAGCATTGTTTTATAAAGTGAAGACACACATCCTGAGGTACACATTATAGAAATATTTTGTTAATAGAGATGCCTGATTGTTTTTTTTTTTTTGAGACAGAGTCTTACGCTGTCACCTTGGATAGAGTGCCATGGCGTCATAGATCACAGCAACCTCTAACTCTGGCTCAAGCGATCCGCTTCCCTCAGTTTTTCTATTTTTAGTAGAAGGGGGTCTCACTTTTGCTTAGGCTGGTCTCAAACTTGTGAGCTCAAGCGATCCATCCACCTCGGCCACGCAGAGTGCTAGGATTATGCACTCAGCCTAGGATGCCTGATTGTTGATCTTAATTATAATACCTACCATTTTGGCTTTAAGTTATGAAAATTTGAGAAAAATAACTTCTGAGGGCAGTTGAGGGATCTCACCTAATGTGCACAACGTAAGGATGTTCAGCACACCCCCTGGGTGAAGGGCTCAACTGCAACTTGAACTTTACCTTGGAAATGAGAACAATGTAACCTAAAAATATGTACCCTGATATTAATTTGAAATAAAAAAGAGAAATTCAAATGTATATATAGTTATCTATAGTTCTGTATATTCAGAATATGTGTGTGTTATATGCTTTGCAAATATTTTCCCTATTTGTGGCTTGTCTATTTATTTAATGAATAGTATCTTTGATGAGAAAAATGTTTTGATAATCATAACATTTTATTAATATTCAAAAAAAGGAAGAACTCCTGAGTACATGATTTTATTTTGGTTACTGAAATGATTTTACTGGAGGCTCAATAATTTCAGGAGTAAAAATGACACACGTCTAGTTTTTAAAAAATATAATGAGTTGAATAATTAATAACTTAGGGTGGAAAAGCTGTACCCGTCCCTACAGAGAAGCCAGCTCACACTTTCTGTCAAACATGCCCTACAGCAAGTCCTAAAATTCCACTTTAACTTGATCTGGCAAAGTACCCACAAAGCAAAGCAAATGTATTTTGATTTGTTTTTCTTAACTTTAATCTGAGTTTTGTATTGTTTTAAAGCTCTAGTGTTCTTTTGTATACGATGAAATAATAGTCATCACTTGCTTCTAGTAATAGGCTAAGGAGGTAATCAAACTACCAGGACCAATTCCAAGACGGAAACTGATATTTGTAAATAACAATTCTTACATTTGTTATGAATTTTCAGTTTACAAATTATTTTAACTGACATTCTCTTGTTTGATCCATACAACATACTGTGAATACAAGATTAGTAATACTAGCTCATTTTGCAGGTAGACTGAAGGTAAGCAATTGGGTAAGTTGACCAAGGCCCAGTGGCTTTCAGACATTACTGTAGGTGCTAAATCAGAGCGTCTTGACTCAGAGTTTAGGGTTTTTCACTCTTTGCCTTTCAAAACAAACATTTTTCAGTACTATTTTGAATAGATACAGTGAGAGAGTAGGTATCCATGCCTTGTTCCTGATCTTAGAAGAAAAGCTTTCAAACATGGTATATCACATTCATTGATTTGTGTTCGCTGAACCATCCTTGAATCCTGGGAAGAAAGCCCACTTGGTCATACTTTATTGATCCTTGTAATGCTGTTGAATTCCATTTGCTAATATTTTGTTTGAGAATTGTAAACTAAGAGTTTGAAAATAAAATCAAAACTCCTAGTTTTATTGATTTTTTTCTATTGTTCTTCTCTAATCTTTGTTATTCTTACCTTCTGCTAACTATAGACTTAGTTTACTCTTTTTATAGTCCTTAAAATATGAAGTTTATTTAAGAAAATTCTGTCCTATGCAGTAACCTGAATGACATGATGCCAAGTGAAATAAGCCTGTGACAGAAAGACAAATACTGCGTGATTCCATTTACATGTGGTCTCTACGAAGTCAGACTCACGAAAGCAGAGAGCAGAATGGTGTTGCCAAGGACTGGGGACAGAGGGAAAGGGGAATTACTATTCAATGGGTATAAAATTTCAGTTATGCAAGATGAGTGAAGTTCTAGAGTTAAGTTCTAAGTTGTACATACTTGTACAGCCTATAATTAACAAGACTGTGTTGTGCCCTAAAAACTTCAAGGGTGTAGACCTCATGTGAAATGTTTTTACCACAATAAAAGAATAAATACTTTTGTTAGTTTTTTCATGATACATACATACAGGCCTGAGATGACACTAGCTTTGAGATCCTGGGCTAGTCACTTAGAATTGTATCATGTATGTGTTTAAATTATGAGACTACCTCTATGGTTGAGAGAGACAGAAAGAAGAATAAAAAAATCAGTGATCCTAGTGATTCCACCCACTTTCCCATCCAAAGAGTGCACACCTCTGGGTGAAGGTCAAAATTGAGATGTGGATCTACTCTTCCTTCACTTCGTCTGAGTTCTTGTGTGGCATCAGTGGGGTGAACATCCCCCCCAGCTGAGTGGAGCTTTATAGTTTAAAGATCCATATGTTTTGTACAACATGTCACCTGCCTGCAAGCCAGTTACCTTCATTTGGTGCTCATTCCACAAAACAGTGCTTTCTTCCAGTGCTGAGAAACTCAAATGAATTTTAAAAGAAAAGTACTAATTACAAATAGTTTTACACTGTGTGAAATATAAGATGTGATTCCAGCATATGGTCTTGGAGTGAAACTTTCTTATCTGTAGAAGGTGCTAATAATGTCCACTTCACCAATGTCAGAGGAGATTCAGGTGAGAAAATGTACAGGGAAGCACCTTGAAAAAATCACTGTGCAAATATAGGATGTCAGTGTTGAATGGTCTGTTCAGTCTAATCCCACTGGCACAGTTGATGCCACCTCTGTATTCCACAGTGTAGCTGGAGTCCTCTGGGTCATCCTTAAGATCCCTAAAGTTAGTGTCCCATAAAGATGAGATGAAGGAGGCTGTTTAATGAACTGCTCTCATTCTAAGGATGCCAGATCTTAAAATAGCCTGAGCTTTGGAGACCTGAGTTCCAGTCTCTCCTGTCTCCCACTGATGACTTTTATGACTTTGGACAAATCACTTCACCTTTCTGGGACCCAGTTTTCTCACCAATAACAAGAAGAGATTAAGCCAGGGGCCCCTTCCACAGCTCTAATATTCTGTGTTTTTTTCTTTAGGTGTATGTGTCAAAATTGTCTTTCGGGTAGATAATGATAATTGTTCCTTGATGCTTTGTGCCATCTCTCTCAGACTCATACTTTTCAGTCTCTTTTGCCTGCCTTTATCATTTGAATAGCAGGTGACTGTGTTCCTAAATCTTTTCTTTGTTCTGTCTTAGTGTTTGACCTGTCTCGCTCTCCAGATGCCCAGCCTGTTACAGATTCTGACCTCCAGTAGCTGTTGATATGAATTTGAATAAATGTTCATTCTATATGTGACTCTCCCTAAGTAAATCACTATATTTCTTTATTGGGAGAAAATCACTATATTTCTTCTTGCCTATTTTGGAACAAATAGAGAATTTTTGCCATCCCTTAAACCATCTGCTCCTGTACCCTAACTGCTGGAAGAGAGCATCCTGGCTGCTGCTGTGTTGCCAGGCTTAGATTGCTGGTCTTCCTTGCTTTTCTGTTTCAGTACTCCTGCCCCCTTCTGCCTTGCAGACTGATCCTTTCCCCCATGGACTTTTTTTTTAAGGAATCATCACAAATGGTTGACTTTTTTTTATAAATTAAATTGAAATTTTTTTGTCCCCCTTTTTTTATAAATTAAATTGAAATTTTTTTTGTCCCCACTCTTGTCACTTTAGTTCACCTGTGTTTGACTGTAGATGAAGAGTCTCTGGAGTGAAGTTTAAATTCTTTATTTCAGTAGTAAGGTATTGAGCACCCAACATGTGTCATGCCCAGGAGATGAAAATGTGCTGTAAGTTAGAGAATTTCTTTTTGAGACATACTTTCACTTCGTCACCTTCTAGAGTGTCATGGTGTCAGAGCCTACAGCAACTTCAAACTCTTGGGCTCAAGCAATGATTCTCTTACCTCAGTCTTCTGAGTAGCTGGGACCACAGGCGCCTGTCTCAACACCCGGCTATTTTTAGAGATGAGGTCTCATTCTAGCTCAGGCTGGTCTCGAACTCCTGAGCTCAGGCCTCCCAGTAGTTAGAGAATTTTTAAAGGTGGAAAGATTAAAGAGGAATGGGGAAAAGTAAGAGAAATAGGCATTAGAGTGAAGGGAACAGAGAGGTGGGGTAGTGAGCAGATGACAGAGAGAGATTGAGAGGATGGATGGATGGATGAATGGGTGGATTGTCTAATGAGGCATAAATGGTAGAGACCAGTACCACAATACCAAAATTAAAAATGTATTCCCAGCTGTCACTGCCTTTTATACACCTGAAGACTCTGAACATGTATCAACTGTAATCACACACAAATACTCAGATAATGCTGCAATATTTCAAATTCACCAGTTTTCACATCTATGTACTGAAAGGTCAGCCTTTCTGTACTACCCAAATAATCTCAGCTTTTTCATTCTTCAGTCATAAAACTTATGCTTGTTTTACTCTAGTAAAATTGCTTTTTGAATTTCCTACATGTTGACTTCATCCAAGAGATTACACTATGGCTGGGGTGGGCTGTCATTGATGGGCGGCCACTGAATTAATTCCTGAGTCCTCCTCTGGTAAAGTCTAGACTTCATCTTTGCATACCTCTATATTTTTATTTTTGATCTTTTCCTCTTCTCTGCTTTTTCTTAGCTTACAAACATGCTCAGAAGTCTAAAACCAAAAAATAAACCCAGTGCTTTATCTTACCGCACCTACAAACTATCATCCTATCTCCCACCTTTGCTTTACTGCCAGATTTCATGTGAAAACATTGCACTTAACAAATTTCACTTCCTTACTAATTCACTACTTAAAACACAATTACAAAGCTTCCTCCTCCCCCCAGACTATTGGCTTTATTTTCATAAAAGTTAGTGGTGACATTCTCTTAGCCAATCTAATGATCTATTTTTAATTTTTCCTTTTTACTGGTCTCTTAGAAGTTTTTGACACCATTGACCACTTTCTGTATGTGGAACATAAACCAGTTTTTCCTGGTGGTGAGTAGGAGTTTCCGTGATTCTACATGGTCAGTATTAACTACAGCGACTGTATGTTACCTGAGATAGAGTCAGGCAGGGTGCTGCTCACTAAACCAACAAACAAACGACAACAAAGAAAGCATGTGGCTGAGACATCTGAAGCATAACCTATGTCCAAATGTTGTTATTTTTTGGCTTTGGCTCTGACACCCTCCAGGGTTTTTGAAGTCTGACTCCTTCCCTCCCATCCCTGGATGGGAAACAAGGCAGTGGTTTGTAATTTGTTGCATTCTTTTTTAATGTGAACCCCAATAGTCTGTCCGCATACCAGGGACTTGAGACAATTGTGTTTTTAATTTGGATAATGTTTGTAGTTTCCTGAGATGAAAGAATTCCTAGACAATTGAAGGCATATTTGAAACCACCTTCTAGAAATCTATTCTCACCTTCAATCATAAATGTACACATCAGAGAAAAATGTGCTATTGTTTAAGAAGGCCTTCCTCATTTTAAGCAGGAGGAGAAGAGAATATCTTCCCTTACATTACTTTAGCACTTATAAGTTAGCCTTTCTGTCTTGTGCTTTGGTATTTGTACATCGCCTCAATTAGTATATAAGATCTTTGTTATTAGGAACTTTGCATTTCACATATGTATTCATGATATTACCTTTTACAGTGCTAAATACATAATTATCCTTGGGGGATACAAAACTTTCATATCAAAGTTATGCTATTGATTACTTGGAGGAAGTTGGCATCGTGTTTGTTTTGGAATTATGATTGCTACATTTCCCAGGAAATATCAAGCTATCTTAAGTGAATCCCCAAATATGGTCTTCTGTATGAATTAAAAATCTCTATAAGGAATTTTAGTTGTTACTGTGAAACGTTGGGTGCTACATCCTGGAATTATCCAAATGGATCTTAAGTCTGCTTAAGAAATGTGCACAAGGACAGCTTGACTCAAGAAACAGATACTGAGGATTGGTCATTTCTACATTTTCACGTCTGAAAAGAACTTGTTTAGAAATCCTAAGGAAGATGGTCATGAGTGAATTTTTAGGGGTCATGCAATATTCTAAATTTGGGTTGTGGTGATGGTTGCCTGACTCTGTAAAATTATTAAGAACTGTGTGCTTAAAATGGACAAATTTTATGACATGTAAATTATGTTTCAATAAAGCTATTTAAAAAGAGAAAAAAAAAAGAAAATTGAGTGCGTGATGGAAAGAAACTTTGAATTGGTTTGGATACCTTCCATGTATTGCCCTTCAGCCTTTTTTTACTATTTGCTTTACCTGGTATCTCAGAGCTGTTCAATTTAATTTAGTACTTGTTCTTTAGTATTTGTAGGAAACCAAGCAATATTAATGTGTAGAAATAGTTATTATTTTATAGCATAGTGCTTCTTGGTGTGCACGACATTTACCCATCTGCCCTCTATTGATTGCCTTTGAGTTGTTTCCAGTTTGGTTTTCTTCCTGTAAATAAATTCTACTGTAAAGCAGCAGTTGTCAACTTTTAACACCAAAACATATTCCTATCCTCCATTCCCTCAAATGGATCTTTATTCAGCATTATTATATGGAATTGATTTGTTTATCCAAGTGTCAGTATGGTATGTTTGTGTGTTTTGATGTTGTTATGAAAAATGTAATCATG
Organism: Nycticebus coucang; assembly: GCF_027406575.1. Taxonomy (NCBI): domain Eukaryota; kingdom Metazoa; phylum Chordata; class Mammalia; order Primates; family Lorisidae; genus Nycticebus; species Nycticebus coucang. Next base: position 273,667 of record NW_026515592.1, on the reverse strand, counting down.
TGAATTGTGAGATGATAGCAACAAGCCCTTCTGTGTCCATCACCTCATTTCAGTGGTCAGCAGCTCAGAGCCAATTTTGTTTTTGCTGCATCCCCACCCATTTTCCTTTCTCTACTGGATTGTTTTGAAGCAAATCTCAGGCTTGAATTTTGTCACCTTGCTCAAATCACTTAATCTTGCTAAATGTTAGTTGTCTTCCCTATAACATGAGAATAATCACACCTGTTTCTAGTAATGTCCTGGTAAATGTTTAAGAATCAGCTCTCCAGGGGAAAAATAAGTCCTGGTTTGTATGTGTACCATCTTCCAATTTCTGTGGTGTAAATACTCTCAGCATGGCCGCTTGTAGGCTACCAATGTAGTGCATCAAAGTCGGAGTTGGGAGGGTGGGTACAGTCAGCCTTCTCTAGCCAGAATAAGCCAGTTCTGCCATTTCTACTGCTGCTATTCCACAGGTCTGGAGGGAGGAATTTTTTTTTTTTAATTTCGTGTTATATAGTAAACATCAATAAATGGTGTGTCTTACTGTTTTTATTATTATTTTTATCCTAGTGAAACTCTTTCCTCATTTGAGAGAGTTCTTCAACAAGTTCTTCCTCATAATCTGTTTTCCTGCATCTCAACAGTCAGTGTTTCAGTAGCATCAAAGGACCCATAAAGCAACGCGATCCCATTTACTGCCTTACTCCATATCATAATTGGCTTGCTACACATTATAATTAAAATAAAAACTTAATACCTTGATCCATTAGGGAATAGAGGAAAGAAGTGTTAATGTGTTTGCCTCAGAATTCATGATATAATGAATATTGTTTTGAGAGTTGAGTATAAAGTTATTTTGGAGTTTTGTTTTTTTTTTTCTAGTTTTGTCATTATTAATTACCAACTGCTATTGATAGAAACAGCTGGGGAATATTATAATTTTCCATTTATAGTTATGATATAATGAATAACGTATGCCTGATTGAGTTTGTCATGGCTAGACCCGCATGGTTACAGCCAATAAAACAAGTAATTGTCCTAATGCCTTTAGAGGATAGGGCTTAATACATAGAATTGACATTTGGTTCACGAGGATTTGAGGAATGTTAATTGTTGTCATTGTGCATATTTAAAAAGAATCGAAGTGGTGTATCTTCTCTGTGTAGTCTTTCTCATTAATGGCAAATCAGAGAAATACCCAAACCCCTGTCACTATGTTCTGTGCTCCATTTATTCACATTTTTCAAAACTTGCTGAAGATTTGCTACAAAAACAGGCATCTATCTTTAGGTTTTGTATAAAATTATTTCACCATGGGGAATGAAATGATATTGGACACACCTGTGCCATATAGTTAAAAATCCAATTAATATGTTACTTACGTTTTATTTAATATGTGTGAGATTAAATAGGAAATCTTTAAGGATACCAATGCACCCAGCATTATTATGGTGAAACTGAAGTGGTAATTATTTGTGTCATATTGATGCCTGGGTTATGCACACAATTGAAAAGTGCACAAAGCATGTGCTGTTTTCCCATTAAAGCTAACTGGTAATTGCTGTTATCTTCTCTACTTTTTCCCCCCACTCACCTGACTAGTTTACTCTTACCCCTTCAGTTTTAAAGCTAAAAGGAACAAGTAGCCAGGGGCTGTGGCTCATTCCTGTAATCCCAGCACTCTGGAAGCCTGAGGCGGGTGGATCCCTTGAGCTCAGGAGTTCAAGACCAGCCTGAGTAAAGTGAGACTCTGTCTCTCCTGAAAATAGAAAATCTAGGCAGGTTTTGTTGTGGTGGGTGTCTGTAATTCAAGCTACTCGGGAGGCCAAGGCAAAAGGCTCACTTGAGCCCAAGAGTTTGAGGTTTCTGTGAACTCTGATGATGCCATGGCACTCTACCCAGGGGGACAGAGTGAGGCTCTGTCTCAAAAATAAGAAAATAAATGGAACGAATATTACCGTCTCAAAAATAAGAAAATAAATGGAACAAATATTACCTTCTCCAATGATTGCCCCCAGTCATGAAGAATTGAAAATATAGAACTGAGTTCTTTTCACCTGGAGCCTTCTACTTTTTCTGTCTTCTGGCAGCCTGTGGGCCAGTCATCATTATGTGTAATAAACTATATGGGGATTATTTTTCTACAGGTCTAGCTGGATATAATAGGATCAGTTAATTAGTATCAATAAATAAAATTTATAGCATGTTGTCAGTGTTTGTAATAAGGAATACAAAGTATGGAGCACCATCAGTACCTTGTGGGTGTGTCTTTATATTCAAGTGTGAGTAATCAAGGCAGTAAAATAAGGAAGTATAGCAATGGTGGAGTAATGACTAGTAAACAGGGCTGTACAGGTCGGAGAGGCTCATGTGAATAAGCGAAGTATAAGCACATATTTTTTCAGTGATGTTTATGATTTGTAACTATAGACTTACACCTGAAAAAAAAAACTTCCCCCTCCTTCCATGAAAATTATCTTTTTTCTGAGTATTTCTAACTCTTGTGCCCTATTACAAGCTATCAAAGTATTTGGCTTTATTAATCAGATTTTATAATGTTGTATTTATCAGGAATACAACTGTGAGGTCAAAGGTGGACAGACAGTAAGTATATTGTCTTACAACTGCTAGCATTTACTGAGCACTTACTACGTGCCAGGTACTATTCTGAGGGTTTTGCTTATATTGGTTAACTCCCCCAACAATAGTAACATATAGGCTCTGTATCTGTAGCTCAATGGCTAGGGTGCCAGCCACATACACCGGAGCTGGCGGGTTCGAACCTAGCCTGGGCCTCCCAAACAACGACACCTACAACAAAAAAATAGCGGATGTTGTGGCAGGTGCCTGTAGTACCAGCTACTTGGGAGGCTGAGGCAAGAGAATCACTTGGGAGATGGAGGTTGCTAGGAGCTGTGATGCCACTGCACTCTACCCAGGGCGACATAGTGAGATTCCGTCTCAAAGAAAAAATAGTAACATATAATACCATTGTAATCCCATTTCATGGGTGAGATAGTAGAAACCTAGAGAGTGTAGTGTGTAACTTGGTCAAGACCACACTATTCAGTGGCAGAGGTAGGATTTGAGTCCTGGCTACCAAGCGCCATCCCTGTTGTGCGTAACTATGACACTGCACTGCATCCCATGGAGGATACTGAAAACAAGCTGGATGTAATCGATGTATTTTTAAATGCTGGATGTAATCTATATGTTTTTAAATTTTAAACTTCAGGTGGCATGGAAGGGTATTTGAAGATTTTTCTAAAAAGAAGGCTAAAGAGGGCAGTTGTATAAAACATTATAATATTGTAAATGGGGTAAAAATATGAGGGATGGCATAGCTAGAGGTAAATGTAAAAGATTAACCAGAAACCTTTGTGATGCTTTAAGGATGTGGCTTTTTTTCCTTCCCTGGTGACTTGTTTTCCTGGAGTAGAACCACTGATTAGCATATTTTATTTCTGTTGTTCATGCCAAGCCTGTTTACCACGACTGGATTTACCTGATAGGTGGCGTTTAGTGCAGTGGTTGGCAGTCCTCGAAGGAGTGCTTAGACGTCAGCCGTAAATCATCTGCTCAGCCACCCTGACTGGGAGCGCCCTACCTCCCACCTGGTGCACTGAGCGCAAGCATCCCCGCACTTGCCATATGTGGGCTGAATCTCGCTCAGCCTCTGGGGGAAACACTGCAAATTAGAAGGTGAATTTGCTGCTCTCTGGGCGGGCCCTGACGTGTGCAAATCCTGTTTCTTGTAATTGGAATTGTGTTCACAAACCCCTGTATGCCCAGGTGAGGTCGTGTTATACCCCCTGTGTGTCATACGGGGAGTAAAAAGACAACCTACCTATAAGAGGCCAATTTAACTTTCTCCCCAGACTGGACAGCATAGGGGAGCTCTTTGCAACCACGGCCTTTCATGGAAGGTACTCACAATCACAATCTTTTAGTGGAGCTCTCGTTATTTCTTAAAAAAATTCATAAAAATCTACATTCAATGATAGCTTAAATAATGGTCTCTCTTAGCTCTGCAGTCAGTCTTTAGAAAAAGATCTTTATGTCACTTTCTATGACATCTTTATAAGGAAACATATTATAATGTAAGACTAAATTCTGCTTGGCTTGTAAGAATTCAGTATCAGCAGACAATAACATCTTCTGAGGAATGGGAAGTGTAGCTAATCGAGCTAGAAAATAACTACTAGGATAGTTTTTCCTAATAACTTGATAGATACCATAACTTCCTCCTATTTGGAAATCTTTAAGTGACAGAGTTAATGATCATCATACCATAAATGTTTATGTGTTCTTTTAGAATTTACATTAGCTAGTGATTTTCAATATTAAAGTATGGGAAACAATGGGTTGCCTCTCTTTAAAGGAACATATTAATTTTAAAAGGTCATGCTGACTCATGCATACAATTTCTAGTTGCAAAGGCGGAATTTCCTCTAGACATTTTTTGTCAACATAACTTCTTTTTGGTGTCAATTTCCCCCTTCCTCCTGCTGTCCATCCTTCTATCTACTCCTAACCCATTTTATGTGGCTTGTATTTTAGAATTCAAACAATGCTTAGAAAATGAAATGTTCTCATTTGATAGCATCTAATAAAGACCAGCCCCTCCACCTACCTCTGCCTGGCAGAACGGCATCCACACTGTCAGTATTGAAGCATTTTTTGAGTAAGAAGGCTGCAGCTGCTTGTATTCCTCTTTATTCCCTTGAGACATGTTGTGGTTGAATTGTGTCCCTCCCCAAAAAAAGTTGTAGTGAACTCCTACCCCCCGGTTCCTCAGAATAAGACCTTATTTGAAAACAGGGTCATTGCAGATTAAGTTAGAGTGAGTGAAGGGGAGGCCATATGAGCAGGTGGGCTTCTCCCTCAGCCTGTCTGCTATCATGTCTTCATGCTGGCTGCAGAGACACAGGGAGATTGCCCTGCGAGGACGAGGGGTGCAATGGGGGACCTCCTAGAAGCCAGGAGAGCAGCCTGGAGCAGTTCCCCCCTTAGGGCCTTCAGAAGGAGCTAGCCCTGTTCACCCCTCGTTTCTGGACTTCCAGTCACTGGACCTGTGAGGATATGCATATTATACATCGATAAAAATATTTCGTTTAAGAAGCAATCAGGGAAAATAAAAAAGAACTATCTGCAAAGAGATGATAGCTAGATCAGCAAACCACTTTTGGTCAGAAATAAAGTCTAGAATGTAATTCAGTAGTGACTATGAAGTGCCAGGGAGAATAAGCATCAGCATAGAGAGCTTTACCTAACAAAACTATTATGACAGAATGAGTGACTAAGGGCATTTCAAACCCAGACTAAACCAACCTCTAAGGTGTGTGCTTTAGCAAGGAATATGATGGATGAATCAATAATAGTAGCAAACCGCTTGGTGAATCTACATAAGCATTGACTTTCAAAGGTAGTGATTTTTTTTTCTTTTATTTTGGGTTGACACATAATAATGGTGCAGATTCGTGGGATACAAAGTGATATTTTGATACGTGTACACAATGTACAATGATCAAATCAGAGTAATTAGCATATCAGTTGCCTCAAAGATGTATCATTTCTTTGTGCTGTGAACATTCAGAATCTTCTAACTTTTTGAAAATATACACTAAATTACCATTAACCACATTCTTCCTATAGTGCTACAGAACAGCTCCTCCCCTATCTAGCTGTAACTGTGTATCCAGTAGCCAAGCTTTTTGTACTGGGTTTCTATATCAGTAAAATATTTTTTTTACGGTGAATGTATAATTATAGATTTGTATGTTTACTTAACTTTCATGAATTGCATAATATACTTCTGTCTTAATGTACTTTGTATATTGTGGGACATATAAATTTAATGCTAAAATATAAATATTCTGCTATTTTATTCCCAACTATAAACAGAAGTATACAAATAAATTATTTTTAAAAATGTTTGTGTGACAGCCTTTTTAGTTAGAAACTATAGGCAAAAATAATTCCAAATTTAAAAGTAAATTCATTTCTCCTTTGATAAAGAAGCTTTAAAGGGTTTGTATAGTCAGCCATGATTTATTATAAATGAATGAAAGCTATAGGGGAGAAACATAATTAAATTTACCTTTTAGGAATCACCTGCCTTTCATTTCAAAAATCTTTTTGGTAATCTTTGGAGTGATTATATTCTTTTGAATATAATCCCAGTAGCATTGTTTTTAGTCAGAACAATATGCTCTGCCTAACTTCATATAACAAATAAGACCTTGGCTGGGCAGGTGGCTCACTCCTGTAATCCTAGCACTGTGGGAGGCCAAGACCGAAGGATTGCTTGAGGCTAGGGGGTTGAGATCAGCTTGTGCAAGAGTGAGACCTTGGTTCTACAAAAAAATAGAAAAATTAGCCAGGCCTGGTGGCATGTGCCTGTAGTCCCAGCTACTAAGGTGCCTGAGGCAGGAGGATCACTTGAGCCCAGGAGTTTGAGTTTGCAGTGAGCTGTGATGATGCCAACTTTACTCTAGCCTGAGCAACAGAAAAAGGTACAGTCTTTAATAAAAAAAGACTTGTACTTTGTCTTTTTCTCTAATCTATTTTGAATATGAAGGGGTCTTCAGAATTCCTGAGACTACATTTGTAACCATTTAGCCTCAACGGTTATGAAACACTTAGTTTTCTGATCCAAATTATTCACATTATTGCCTCAGTAGAGGGTGAATTTTAATAAAAACTAAGCGGAAGTAGTAATACACATTTGTCTTTTTAAAAACATACTGTTTATCTTATCTAGGTAGCATTTGGAGTTAGAGGAACTGAAAACAGGATGAAATATACTTCAACATCAGAATTCATAAAGTAATAATACTTCCCAGTGTACCTAATCTGCTAACATGATGTAAATAAAGTGCTTGTGATAATTGTAATACGATACATGTTTAAGCTATAACTTTTTGGTGTTGCATGTGATGTAATATTCTTTAACTTATTAATTGTATAAGAAAACAAAGATAAGTTCCTGAATGAAGTACTAGAAAACATGCATTGATTTTGTCAGTCATTAAGGACATGGATAGAAATTTAGGGTTCCTAAGGAGAAGTTTCAGTGATGTAGTAATAGCCAACATTTAAGTACTATATAAATGTATACATTTACATAAGTGTGTGTATATATATGGCTTATCATACTTACTATGTGATAGGCCTTGTTCTAAACACTCTGTGTCCAGTAGCTGTATGACCCAAGGAAGTGGCTATTCCTGTCACACACGGGGAAACTGGGGCATGGAGCACATAATTTACCAAGGATATAGCTGCTATGTGGCAGAACTGGCGCATGCACTCAGGCTGTTTAGCGCTAGAGTCTTTGTTCCCGACTGCTAATGAACAGCTTATGCTCATCACCACTTTTTTTTTTTTGACTGTTGTAAAATAAAGTTTGTTCCTTTTGAGAGTAATAAATACCATGGAAAAGAGAAAAGCCAACTTAGAAATCTATTCATTTGTTTGGCAAACAATTATTGAGTGATACTCTTCAGAATCAATGAGACCAAATCAGTTCTCCTAAGAAACTTATAATGTAGTAAAGAAGCAAATGAATAGAAGCAAATGAACTGTGGTAAGTGCTGTAGTAAAAGGGTGTATTAATCAGGTAAGTCCAGCTTTGGTGTGGTAAAAAGTTAAATCCTAAATATCAGCTTGACTCACTGGTCTTCCTGGAGTCAGGTCACTCTTCAGAGTAGTTGTCCTGTATGCGGGAACTCAGCAGTTACGGGCTATTTCCACATCGTGGCTGTGCCAGCTCAGCACGTGGCCTCTCTTTCCATCAAGGGAGACGAATAAAGGAATGTGGAGCCCTCGTGTGCTCTATTCTGTGCCTCAGAAGGAAAGGGTGTACTTTATTTCTGCTCTTTCCTGTTTGACTCATGGCCCACTTGAACTGCAAAGTGACCAGAAAATGTGTGGGAGCATATGTCTATTTCGTGAGCAATAAGCACCTTGATCAAAAGATAGATACTGTCAATTGGAGCAGAAAGGGGATGGGGCAAGAGTTACTTAGGATTATACAGGAAGTTGACTGAAGAGTGGCAGAAAAAGTCTGGACAGAGGTTGGTGAATGTAACTGAGGAATGTGAAACACAAGGTTCTGGGCGTCCCACAGGAAGGAGTTTGAGCTGAAGCAAGAGCTCTTCAGTACCACGGAGAGCTTCTGTCATTTAACTTGCTTGACAGCATATGCTGTAAACTGTAACACCTTTTAAAAATTATGCCATAAACATGTATTATGTGCCTATGATAGATTACGTGAATAGAAAAATTCATAATAAATAACTAACAGTCTAAATGGGAGGCCCACTCCCTGAAATGCAGTGGGTAAGTTTAATGATAGAACTATTCACTGGGTACTATGAAAAGATGGAGATATTTCTAACATTCATCTTGGGTACAGGAAGAAGTTAAGAAGGAAAGTTCCATGGAGGGGAAGATTGATGATCTCACATGTATATTAAGTGATAAAAGGGATTTAGCCAAGGCAGGGGGGCAATACTTTTTTTTTCTGTAAATGGCCAGGTAGTAAATATTTCAGGCTTTTCAGGTTATATATGGAAGGTCTGTGTCACATACTCTTTGTGTCTTACAACTTTTCAGAATATAAAAGTATCCTTGGCTCAAGGGTTGTAAAATATGAGTCATCGTCCAGATTTGACCTGTAGGTCATATTTTGCTGACCCCTGGTCTAGGCCGAGAACAAGAACAAAAACAAAAACAGATACATGTACATACAACCATGTACAGTGTGGGTGTGATGAACTATAATGTAAAGTTCGAAGAAGAGTCATGACAAATGAGCCCAGAGAGAGGGAGTTACAGGACAGTATGTCACGCTGAAGAACTCGGACCTAGTTCTGTAAGTATGGGTTACCACTGAAAGAGTTAAATCAATGCTATCACCACATTTATATTTTAGAAAGATAGCATATTGGGAATTTTCCTGAAGAGGCGAAACTGAACTCACAGGGACCAATTAGGGACTGTTAGTGTGGAGATGATGGACATAGTGAAAGCCCAGAGTAAGGCCGTGGTGGGAAACGTAGGCAGGAGGAGGCCTGTGGAGAAAATCTTAGGTAACATCAGGGATGCTTGATGTTACCTGGTTGACTGCAGTGGGAAAGTGGTCAGTAAGGGCTCCTAGACAAGATAGCATTGCTTCATCTGAGATTATAAATATTGTTCTAACCCGTTCACATTCATTCTTTAGCAGGAGCTCTGATCGTTAAAAGGATCTCCACAGGTGATTTAGTGATAACCTTGCTAGGGATAATTCTTTTAGGTCAGCCAATATGCAGGTACAGTTAAGATAATCAGATCCTGTCTTTACATGTATGGGCTTATTGGAGTTTGACAAGAGAAGAGTTACCATACCCCTTTATCATTGCTTTTGGTCTGGGAGTTTTGTTTGAGTGGAGTATAAGCAGACGAGGACTGAAATACATTCTTTAATTCTGCAAATAAAATCACAACATATAATGAACAAGATCCCAGTTACCTTACATGCAATTAAACATTTAATCTTCATGACATGAATTATTTTACTTAATAATTTACAGAATTCTATTCAGTAGATCTTATTATCCATATATATTACACAATAATAATCCTAAGACTTGGAGAGATTAAGTAATTTGTTAAGGATCACACCAATAAAAAGTGACAGCCCAAGTGACTTGGGCAACTTACTTAACCTCATGAAGCATCTGTAACATTTAAATAAAAATAATACTTCTCAGGGGTTTTAATCAACAAATGAGTTTATCTTTGTGAAACACTCAAAACTTTGCTTGTGTCAATAAAATTCAGCAAACATTGGCTGTTAGTTTGTCCAGGACGTATCTCTGTTTATCTCTTACACTGAGACAGGCAGCCACACACAGTGTCTCATGCCTGTAATCCAAGTACTTTGGTAAGCCAAGGCAGGAGGATTACTTGAGGCCAGGAGTTCAAGTTTAACCTGCGTAACACAGGGAGACCCAGTCTCTGCCAAAAAATTATTTCTTTTTTTAAAAACTAGCTGGATGTGGTGACCTGCACCTGTACTCCTAGTTACTCGGAAGGCTGAGACAAGAGGATTACTTGAGCCTGGGAGTTTGAACTATGATCATACCACTGTATGCCAGCCAGGGTGACAGAGTGAGACCCTTCCTCTAAAACACAAATATGTTAGAGTAAGCAGTGGTCTGAACCAGGATAGTTGATCATAATTTTGGTATTGCAGTAAACTTCTCAGGGGGTCTACTGGGCATTTCTTTAACAGTGAGGAGTCAGGAGAAGAGATAAGTTTGAGAATGTTGGATGTTACTGTTAGGGCCTAGAGTTATTCCAACAAGTCTCTAGTTGTTTTGTTTTAATGGAATCCTTGCTGAGACTTTTTAGTCCCCTACATGGGTAAAGTCCCCCCTCCATTTGAGTTTGTCCTGCAAATGTGTAAAATCTGACTCCTAAATTGAAAGTTATGATGTGAATTCAACACACACCAGAGAAGGTCACGGGAGCAGATGCCAGGTGGTGAGGCAGAATGCAGTTCTGGACAGGTAGCCAGCATGGTGCAATGAGTTTGAGGAAAGGCCGGGGAAAGCAAGTGTTAAGACAGAAGGCAGCAGAGATGAGCTTTAGATCAGCAGCTCAGAAAGCTTCAGTTAGACAGGCAAGAAAGATTTTGCCTCCGTCCTTTGGAAAGGATGCTGCTCTGTCAAACACAAGGGCCATGCAGACCCAACTGTAACTGGATGACTTTGCCCTTTGCCATTTAGAGAAACAGCTGTTGACTCAAGGATGTCTCACATCTGTATCTGACTCAGAGGTGTGTCTACCAAAAGGACAAAGAGTATCCAATAACTAATGAAAATTGAGGCATTTGGAGAAAAAGACAGAGGACCCACGTTGTGCCTTAAAGGAAGGGCTGTCTCTCTTTCTGCTCATGCTCAGATGGTTTGCACTCCAGCCCTGGATTTGGACAGGATTTCTATTGGATCAGGACAGGTGTCTGTCCCACAATGGAGATACTGAGATTTAAGGATGTAGGGGGAGGCAACAAACAGTGTAAGGTAGACAGATGAGCCTGGTCCAAATGCCGTTTACTAGCTGTGATGCCCGTGGCAAGTCACTTAAATTTCCTGAGTCTTGGTTCCTTTATCTCTAAATGAGGATGGTAATAATAGCTAACATTGATAGCACTATGTGTTGATCTTTACAGCTACACTATTAGCATCATCCTCAAATTTTCCAGGAAACAACAACAGAGTGATTGAGTAACCTGCCCAAGATTCCACAACTCCTTAGTAGGAGAGGAAGGGTCTGAAGAGGAGGGTTCCTCCAGGGTCTGTACTCCCAACCTTCCCACTCTACCGCCTCTCTGATGCCAGTACAGAGAAGGCATTCAGTGAGTGGTGGCGCCAGGAGAGGAATGGAGGAGACAGCAGCAAGGACTGTCATCGTCATCAATCAGGGAGACTGAGAACAGGCTCTATTTATAGAACTAGTGAGAGGTGCGGAGGTAGTGTAGGTCCTCATATATTTCTAACTTATGTCCATAGACATGTAATTCCAGAATGATTTTTTAAAGGTTGGTACTTCTTGGCTTCTTAGATTTAAGTCTGAAACCTAATGCCTTCAAACCAATGCTTTAAAGACTAAACACACACAGTGTTTATGTGTGAGTGTGTGCACACGTCCTATTCAATATTGTGTGGCACTACTTGAGAGCTGTTCTTTTCTTTTTTTTTTTTTATTGTTGGGGATTCATTGAGGGTACAATAAGCCAGTTACACTGATTGCAATTGTTAGGTAAAGTCCCTCTTGCAATCATGTCTTGCCCCCATAAAGTGTGACACACACTAAGGCCCCACCCCCCTCCCTCCATCCCTCTTTCTGCTTCCCCCCCATAACCTTAATTGTCATTAATTGTCCTCATATCGAGATTGAGTACATAGGATTCATGCTTCTCCATTCTTGTGATGCTTTACTAAGAATAATGTCTTCCACTTCCATCCAGGTTAATACGAAGGATGTAAAGTCTCCATTTTTTTTAATGGCTGAATAGTATTCCATGGTATACATATACCACAGCTTGTTAATCCATTCCTGGGTTGGTGGGCATTTAGGCTGTTTCCACATTTTGGCGATTGTAAATTGAGCTGCAATAAACAGTCTAGTACAAGTGACCTTATGATAAAAGGATTTTTTTCCTTCTGGGTAGATGCCCAGCAATGGGATTGCAGGATCAAATGGGAGGTCTAGGTTGAGTGCTTTGAGGTTTCTCCATACTTCCTTCCAGAAAGGTTGTACTAGTTTGCAGTCCCACCAGCAGTGTAAAAGTGTTCCCTTCTCTCCACATCCATGCCAGGATCTGCAGTTTTGAGATTTTGTGATGTGGGCCATTCTCACTGGGGTTAGATGATATCTCAGGGATGTTTTGATTTGCATTTCTCTAATATATAGAGATGATGAACATTTTTTCACGTGTTTGTTAGCCATTCGTCTGTCGTCTTTAGAGAAAGTTCTGTTCATGTCTCTTGCCCAGTGATATAAGGGATTGTTGGCTTTTTTCATGTGGATTAATTTGAGTTCTCTATAGATCCAGGTTATCAAGCTTTTGTCTGATTGAAAATATGCAAATATCCTTTCCCATTGTGTAGGTTGTCTCTTTGCTTTGGTTATTGTCTCCTTAACTGTACAGAAGCTTTTCAGTTTAATGAAGTCCCATTTGTTTATTTTTGTTGTTGTTGCAATTGCCATGGCAGTCTTCTTCATGAAGTCTTCCCCCAGTTCAATGTCTTCCAATGTTTTTACTATGCTTTCTTTGAGGATTTTTATTGTTCCATGCCTTAAATTTAAGTCCTTTATCCATCTTGAATCAATTTTTGTGAGTGGGGAAAGGTGTGGGTCCAGTTTCAGTCTTTTACATGTAGACATCCAATTCTCCCAACACCATTTATTTTTTTTTTATTTATTTTTTTTTTTTGTAGAGACAGAGTCTCACTGTACCGCCCTCGGGTAGAGTGCTGTGGCGTCACACGGCTCACAGCAACCTCTAACTCTTGGGCTTACGCGATTCTCTTGCCTCAGCCTCCCGAGCAGCTGGGACTACAGGCGCCCGCCACAACGCCCGGCTATTTTTTGGTTGCAGTTTGGCCGGGGCTGGGTTTGAACCCGCCACCCTCGGCATATGGGGCTGGCGCCCTACTCACTGAGCCACAGGCGCCGCCCCCAACACCATTTATTGAATAGGGAGTCTTTCCCCCAAGGTAAGTTCTTGTTTGGTTTATCGAAGATTAGGTGGTTGTAAGATGTTAGTTTCATTTCTTGGTGTTCAATTCGATTCCAAGTGTCTATGTCTCTGTTTTTGTGCCAGAGCCATGCTGTCTTGAGCACTATGGCTTTGTAGTACAGACTAAAATCTGGTATGCTGATGCCCCCAGCTTTATTTTTGTTACTAAGAACTGCCTTAGCTATACGGGGTTTTTTCCCGTTCCATACAAAACGCAGAATCATTTTTTCCAAATCTTGAAAGTACGATGTAGGTACTTTCATAGGAATGGCATTGAATAGGTAGATTGCTTTGGGAAGTATAGACATTTTAACAATGTTGATTCTTCCCATCCATGAGCATGGTATGTTCTTCCATTTGTTAATATCCTCTGCTATTTCCTTTCTGAGTAGTTCATAGTTTTCTTTATAGAGGTCCTTCACCTCCTTCGTTAGGTATATTCCTAGGTATTTCATTTTCTTTGAAACTATGGTGAAGGGAGTTGTGTCCTTAATTAGCTTCTCATCTTGACTGTTATTGGTGTATACAAAGGCTACTGACTTGTGGACATTGATTTTATGTCCTGAAACATTACTGTATTTTTTGATGACTTCTAGGAGTCTTGTGGTTGAGTCTTTGGGGTTCTCTAAGTATAAGATCATGTCATCAGCAAAGAGGGAGAGTTTGACCTCCTCTGCTCCCATTTGGATTCCCTTTATTTCCTTGTCTTGCCTAATTGTATTGGCTAGAACTTCTAGCACTATGTTGAATAGTAAAGGTGACAGAGGACAACCTTGTCTGGTTCCAGTTCTAAGAGGAAAAGCTTTGAGTTTTTCTCCATTCAGTAAAATATTGGCTGTGGGTTTGTCATAGATAGCTTCAATCAGTTTTAGAAATGTGCCACCTATGCCTATACTCTTCAGTGTTCTAATTAGAAAAGGATGCTGGATTTTATCAAATGCTTTTTCTGCATCTATTGAGAGGATCATGTGATCTTTCTTTTTGCCTCTGTTAATATGGTGGATAACGTTTATGGACTTGCGTATGTTAAACCAGCCTTGCATCCCTGCGATGAAGCCTACTTGATCATGATGAATGATTTTTTTGATCATAAGCTGTAATCTATTGGCTAGGATTTGGTTGAGAATTTTTGCATCTATATTCATGAGTGAGATTGGTCTGAAATTCTCCTTTTTGTTTGGGTCTTTTCCTGGTTTTGGTATCAGGGTGATGTTTGCTTCATAGAATGTGTTGGGGAAGATTCCTTCTTCCTCAATTTTTTGGAATAATTTCTGCAGGACAGGAATAAGCTCTTCCTTGAAGGTTTGATAGAATTCTGGAGTGAAGCCATCTGGACCAGGGCATTTTTTGGTTGGAAGATTTTTTATTGTTTCTTTAATCTCAGTGCTTGAAATTGGTCTGTTCAGGAGCTCTATTTCTTCCTGGCTAAGTCTAGGGAGAGGGTGTGATTCCAAATATTGATCCATTTCCTTGACATTGTCAAATTTCTGGGCATAGAGTTTCTGGTAGTATTCAGAGATGATCTCTTGTATCTCTGTGGGATCAGTTGTTATTTCCCCTTTATCGTTTCTGATTGAGGTTACTAGAGATTTTACTTTTCTATTCCTCGTTAGTCTGGCCAATGGTTTATCTATTTTATTTATTTTTTCAAAAAACCAACTCCTTGTTTCATTAATTTTCTGAATGATTCTTTTGTTTTCAATTTCATTGATCTCTGATTTGATTTTGGATATTTCTTTTCTTCTAGTGAGTTTAGGCTTAGATTGTTCTTCTTTTTCCAATTCCATAAGATCTCTTGTGAGATTGTTGATGTGCTCTCTTTCTGTTTTTCGAATGTAGGCATCTAAAGCGATGAATTTTCCTCTCAAAACTGCTTTTGCAGTATCCCACAGGTTTTGGTAGCTTGTGTCTTCATTGTTGTTATGTTCAAGGAAGTTAATGATTTCCTGTTTTATTTCTTCCTGCACCCATCTGTTATTCAACAGAAGATTGTTCAATTTCCATGCCTTTTGGTGGGGTTGAGCATTTTTGTAAGAGATGAGTTCCACCTTTAGTGCCTTATGGTCTGAAAAGATACAAGGTAAAATTTCAATTCTTTTGATTCTGTTGATATTTGTTTTGTGTCCCAGGATATGATCAATTTTGGAGAATGTTCCATGGGGTGATGAGAAAAATGTATATTCTTTTTCTTTGGGGTGGAGTGTTCTATATGCGTCTATCAAGCATAGTTGTTCTAGGGTCTCATTTAAATCTCTTATATCTTTGTTTAATTTCTGTTTAGAGGATCTGTCCAGCTCTGTAAGAGGAGTGTTAAAGTCCCCTGTTATGATGGTATTATCAGATATCATATTGCTCAGACTGAGTAAGGTCTGCTTCAAGAATCTGGGAGCATTTAAATTGGGTGCATAACTATTTAGAATTGAAATATCTTCTTGTTGTAGCTTTCCCTTGATCAATATAAAGTGACCTTCTTTGTCTTTTCTGACTTTAGTTGCTTTAAATCCACATGTATCTGAAAACAAGATTGCAACTCCTCTTTTCTTCTGAATTCCATTTGCCTGAAAAATTGTCTTCCAACCCTTGACTCGGAGCTTTAATTTGTCTTTTGAAGCCAGATGTGTTTCTTGCAGACAGCAAATGGATGGCTTGTGTTTTTTAATCCAGTCAGCCAATCTATGTCTCTTCAGTGGGGAATTCAAGCCATTAACATTTATGGAGATAATTGATAAGTGTGGTAGTATTCTATTCGTCTTATTTGGTGAGAGTCCATTGCTTAGTTTTATCTTTTGCATCAGTGTGGAGGTTAGGTTCTGTCCTTTGATTTCTGAGTTCTTACTTTGCTGCTGATCCATTGTGGTGGTCAGTGTGCAGAACAGGTTGAAGTATTTCCTGTAGAGCTGGTCTTGTTGTGGCGAATATCCTCAATGTTTGTATATCCGTAAATGATTTGATTTCTCCGTCAATTTTGAAGCTTAGCTTAGCAGGGTACAGAATTCTGGGCTAAAAATTGTTCTGTTTAAGTAGATGAAAGGTAGATGACCATTGTCTTCTTGCTTGGAAAGTTTCATTAGAGAAGTCTGTGGTCCCTCTAATGGATTTGCCCCGGTAGATCAACTGGCGCTTACTCTTGGCAGCTTGCAGAATCTTTTCTTTTGTCTTGACTTTGGACAGGTTCATCACAATGTGTCTTGGAGAAGCTCGGTTAGAGTTGAGGCGACCTGGGGTCCGATATCCCTCCAAAAGCAGTGTGTCAGAATCTTTGGTGATGTTTGGGAAATTTTCTTTTATAATATTCTCTAGTATGGCTTCCATTCCTCTGGGGCATTCTTCTTCCCCTTCTGGAATTCCTATAACTCGTATGTTGGAACGCTTCATAAAGTCCCATAATTCTGAGAGTGAACGTTCTGCTTTCTCTCTCTTCTTTTCTGTCTCTTTTACTATCTGAGTTATCTCAAAAACTTTGTCTTCTACCTCTGAAATTCTTTCTTCTGCATGGTCTAACCTGTTGCTGATACTTTCCATTGCATCTTTAAGTTCCCTGATTGTTTCATTTCCTTCAGCTCTGCTATATCCTTTTTATATTCTTCATATCGTTCATCTCTGATTTGGTTCTGTTTTTGGATTTCCTTTTGGTTATTTTCCACTTTATTAGCAGTTTCCTTCATTGTTTCCATCATTTCTTTCATTGTTTTCAACATGTGTATTCTAAATTCCCTTTCTGTCATTCCTAACATTTCTGTATAGGTGGAATCCTCTGCAGTAGCTACCTCATGGTCCCTTGGCGGGGTTGTTCTGGACTGGTTCTTCATGTTGCCTGGAGTTTTCTGCTGATTCTTCCTCATGAGTGATTTCTTTTATCTGTTTCCTTGCCCTAATTTTCCTTTCACTTCCTCTTGCTCTTTAAGTTCTTGTGCCTGTGGACTAAGGGTTACAGGACCAGAAGGGTGAGAAGGTTGAAGAGCAAAAAAGGGATGAAAGAAAGGAGGACCGAGTGATAAGAAAAAAAAGAAAGATAGAGAAAGGAGAGGGGGTGGGTATAAGGAATATTGAGAAAAAGAAGAGAGGCACAGACAGAGGGAGACAGGGCAATATAGGTGTACAGTAGGGTACTTTGACACAACCTTAAAAAACCCCACCTTCTGGGGGTGCCCAGTTGGGTGGTTCCCTTGGGGTCAGCAGCTCTTTGCTAACCTAATCAGACACTACCCCACCTCCACCAAGTAGAGAGGAAAGACAAAAATGCTATAAATCAAACCAAAACAAGCAAACAGAAAACTTTACGGGGATAAAATTGGGTGAAAAACCAAATGATAGCGGTAGAAACCCTAGCAAAAATGAAGTTGTAGTTATTAAAAAAGGCAGCAATGGGAAATTATAATTAAACTATAAAAATTGAGAAAGAAAAAGGGATCTGTATGGAAAAGATTGAAATTAAAAAACAAAAGAACATCAACAATGTCAAAATAAACAAACAAAAAAAAACAAACAAACAAAAAAAAAAAAGAAAAAATTACACAACCAGTAACAAAGCAGTTTGTATATGTTATTGAATATTGTCTGGGCAACACGTGGTCTTCTGGGGAATGAGATGTTAGTCACAATTCTGATACGACTGGAGGCTGCTGATTTCTCAAACCCCAGCAGGTAGACACCCTAAGTCTCTCTTCAGCCCACTTAAAAGGCACTTTGAACTTGTAAACTTGCTGAGCAGAAGCTTTCCCAGCTTTCTCACTGGAATCGCTGCTGAAGTGGCTATCGACTTACCCAGTGTGCCAAAACCGGTCTCACTCTGCCCCTGAAGGTTAGGGCTGCAAGGTGGCTCAGACCCCACCCTTAGGCTACTTGGTTGCTGGGTTACCAGCTCCCACCCGTTTCTAGCTCTGCGACCCTGAGGGCGGAGCTTGCCGGGGCAGATCACTGACAATGGTTCCGTGTGACCCACCGCCATACACTATTAGCTCCGTCTGGCTCAGCGGCTCAGACTGGGGCCCTAGACAACGGCCAAAGTTCTCCGCACTCCCGCTCAGGCCTTCCCCAAGGCAGTTCAACTCAGTGCCAAGTCCAAGGACATCAAAATAGTTCACAGGTAAGGCCTTTCTGGTTTGCAGTCTCGCTGCTACTGAACTTACAGTTGTGGGCGGGTTTAGACGGATTGAACACACGCCACCACTTGCCGGTTTTCCACTGTTTTAGTCCTCCTCTTGGGGTCCAGAAGTCTCTTGCTGACTCCCTGTATCCTCATAGGAGTGATGATAGGCAGTTCCAACCAGCCAGAGATGCCTGGAGTCCTATCTCCCCAGACTCACGGTGCCCAGATGCAAGGAAGCTGTTACTCAGCTGCCATCTTGCTCCGCCTCTCCCGAGAGCTGTTCTTTTCATACCCATTTGCATCAGGCTGGTACTTCACAGATAAGCCGCAATAAGAGTGTTTTCAGGAAATTCTATGATTACTTTTCAGCAGAAGAAATCATGTTTGGCTTTGTTGAAATGTTTGAGTACAGTGACCCGGCAAAGAAGGCAAATAATAGACAAGTCAAATTCTGCAAGTAGACAGTTATTCATGTTTGAGTTAACAGATTATAGAATGGCAAAGTGAACAGACGAAAGAAAGACAAAAAGGAACTCTTATAAATCATTTTCTCTTTTTCATTTATAATATAACACTAACTTTAGATATATCTCTTTTATACTAAGGAACAAATGATGAAAATGAAAGGAAATAAGAATTCAATATGTGTGCCATTGTGATTTTATCCTTCTTAGGTAGGCATAAAGTAATAGTTTTACTTAATTTCCTGACAATGCCTTCTACCAAACTTTCTGAAAGTGTTTGAAATAAGAAAATAATATTTAAGGTGTCATCAGTTTATATATGGGCTAACATTTTTACATATGGAGGTGATATTTTTCTCATAACAAAAATCTCTGATTTTAACGTACTTGCCCTTTGGCGATATCCCATCTATAGATGTATTTGTTCTTGAAACACATGAAAAATAAATGAGGACATGTTTCTGCCCACTTTAACACTAACTATGGCAAATTACAAAGTAAACATGTTTGAATGACCATGTTTTTAATCTCCAAAATATAAAATAAACACAGATGAATGGTAATATTCTCACTGGGTTGGTTATTTTTGGTTATAAAAATCTTCAGTGTGCTTCTTGGAAGTGAATAGCATACCTTTATACGAAAGTATGAAGATTTTGTTTTAGAGATGGGGGATGATAGGACTTCTAGTTACAGTTCTGAAGACCCAAAGTACGCACATTAAAAGCATAGAAAGGCATTCCTGGGGGAAAATGGGGTTCATGCAAGGTTTAGTCACAAACTTAAAATAACTGAAGACTTGTCAAGGAAAATGACATCCCGGAAGGCACAGAAATGTGTGTCACTGTCTTAAAAGGGAGTGTGGAGGCAACTTTAGAATAATTAAAGACACCGGAAGTTGAATCTTGCTGAAGCAGAATGTGGATAAAGGAAGCACGGCTATTTACGCCTGTCCTTCAACACAACTTTGATAAAGAGGACAAATATTGGCTATTTGTAACCTAGATATCCAGTGGTGTGTATGACAATGGACTTTTAAACTCTCATACTTTGTCAAAGGAATAGTGGCTTTAAATAGTTATATTGATGGTTAATATAGAAATTACAACAAGGTTATGAATATTTTATTTTTCAAAATATTTATTTTTTTTTTGAGACAGAGTCTTACTTTATCGCCCTTGGCATCACAGCTCACAGCAACCTCTAGCTCTTGGGCTTAGGCGATTCTCTTGCCTCAGCCTCCTGAGTAGCTGGGACTACAGGCGCCCACCACAACACCTGGCTATTTTTTGTTGCAGTTTGGCCGGGGCCGGGTTGGAACCCGCCACTCTCAGTAGATGCGGCCAACGCCCTCCTCACTGAGCCACAGGCACCGCCCATTTTCAAAATATTTTTAAAACAAAATAAATTTATGTTTGTATACAGTATTCAAAAGGAAAATGTTTTTATGACATAGATGCTTTTGAGTCTTGCTAAAATCAAAGTAGTTACCAGTGTTGAAGAACTTCAGAGTTTGAAAGATAAACTCTACTTCCTTTGCTTTAAAGCTGTATCAGGAGAGCTACATTTGATGTTTTTACTCAGTGCTCTTGGAAATTTATATCCTTTTTGGGAAGAAAGTTCCATAGACAATTTGTTACATGACAGTTTACACATAACCACAACAACGAAAATAAAATATTATGACTACATTATCCACATATATATTTTACATGTACATTATCTCCTTAAGAAACACAGTGCCATTAAATCTTTTTAATTATATTGTTTTTGCTTTTCGTGTAATAGTAAAACTCGCTATGTATCTTCTTACCCAGCATGCATCAGAGAAAGCAACAACATCAATTTAAATTCATTATCAAAGTCAAATTTTAGTTATCCCAAGGCCAGGTTTCCAAATCACATGTGTGAATTAGTGTCTGTGTCTTCCAACACAAAAGGCATTGATAAGATCACCGTGGCGATGCCGGCAGTTGAGTCCCAGAGAACACTAGGAGCTGAGCTTACTTCACTTTTCTCCGGTTTTCATTTAATGTGTGCAGCCCTGGTCCTCATGGCCGTGTTCGTGGAAGGTCCTCCCTTCTTTCTTGTCTGCATTTACATTGTACTCAGAGAGCAACAGAGCTGAGGGGTTCTCACCACCTTATAGATGTCAGGGTGAAGCTGGAGGGGAGCATCGTGACGGAGGTCACAGCAGAGTGGCCGAGCTGAGGGGACCATCTCTGGATTATACTCTGCTGCTTTATGTAAATAAAAACTAATGTGGGAAATCTTAGCTTTTCCTTCCAGGTTCAGTTCCAGGTTCAGACTTTGGTAGAGCCATTTCTGACTGTGTAGCAATCCAGCCCACTCTGCCCACTTGCTGTATAACCACAAGCAAGTGTTTTTGTGACCATTTTCTCAGTGTCCTAATCAGTAAAGTGGAGAGCATACCCACCCCTACCCCATGGGGTTGTTAAGAGCCTTAAGTGAGTTAATATTAGTGAAGCACTTAAAATAATGCCAGGTCATAGTAAGTGTTCAGTAAGCATTGGTTGACATTTTTATTTTTAATCTTTTTACTTTAAAATATATATAGACTCACAGAAGTTACAAAACTTGTATTGAGAGCTCCTGTATTCTTCTCCCAATGTATATAATTTTAACCCTTTATCAAAACCAAGAAATTGACATTGGCACAATGCAGTTAATTAGTTGTCATTATTAATAACTGACCATATTGGCGGTGCCTGTGGCTCAAGGAGTAGGGCGCCGGTCCCATATGCCGAAGGTGGCAGGTTCAAACCTAGCCCCAGCCAAAAACCACAAAAAAAAAAATAATAACTGACCATATTAATCACTTTTTCACTCCTATTTGGTATTTTTCATCAATACCACTCACTTAGCACTTATTATTTTCTAACTGCTTCATTTAGAATGTTAAGTTTATTTTAGTTTTCTCTTCTCAGCTCAAATTATTTCAGGGCAGATGTCCTATATTTCTTTAATGTACTTCCGTAGGACCTAACACAATGTTTGATGCAAAATAGAGTTAGTAGGTTTTTTGTTTTTTTTTCCTGCCGATTGATATTTAAATAAATAGATTTCTAAGAGCTGCAATTCTGACTGACTTTTAAATGTTCTCCAAGAAAAGCCAGTGACAATGTGGTGGCAGTATAATATGCCAGTGCTTATAAAAGTGTTAAAAAAGCAAAGAGCCCTGTATACTCCTAGTGTCTGAAAGTACATGAAAAGGTCCAGAGGAGGCAGGTTTAGGTTGATTTTAGGAGCAGTGGGTAAGAGAATAGGATATTTTGTGTTACTACCAAAGCCGTTGCATAAAACGATTGTTGAATAGCTTGAAATTGTATGTAGATGCTTCAGTGATGTGAGGACCATTACTCTAAGCTCTGAATTCTAGAGAACATATCACTAGTGCACCTTCTCAATGCAAGTTCTTGGCTCTACATTAGAATTTCTTGGTGAGATTTTAAAAATCCCAATACCCAAGCTGTCCTTTAGACTAGTTGACTCAGAATCTCTGGGTACCAGACAGTGACTATACCTCCTCTGGAGCTTCTCTGTAGCCACATTGGAGATGGCGATGCTGGCCTGGTGGATTGCAGGAAAGTTGTTCTGTGGCATGTTCACCCAGACTAGGGCACGAGGTGCTTACTATATAAAATTCTGTCTAGTAACACGCGGCCCAGACACTGACTCACTTTCTAAGAGAAGTTTTGAGGAATGGACAGTTATTTGCCTGTGAATCCTGTTACCAAAGCTGTGTGATAGTGAAGCATTGTTTTGTTTGATTCATTTCCCTTCCCACAAGACTCTGGCTGGAACTTTGTTTTCCCTTTTGGCCAGCCAGACTTCTGCAGACTTGTCATTTTCTGCGCGCTGGATCCCTGTTTTATGCCTGACCGGAGGAAAGTGGCAGTTCCTGAGTCGTGGCTACTGAGTCTCCTTGGCCTCTCTGTGATTTCCCTGCGAGTCTCGTATCCTCCCTAACCTTGAGGTTTCTATGGCTTGATGAATTTTCTCATGAATGAGAAAAAGATCACCATTTGGATATGTCAAAATGTAGACCCGTTTTTCAATTGCTTAAACGAGTTATGGTTTTTGCTGAACAACTTCCTATTGTAGAAGAGTCTGTTTCACACAGGGGCATCCAGCTGTGAGGCCCAAGGCTCGCCGTGAATGCTGATCTAAGAGTTGTCTTGGGGCACACATTAAATGCACAAACACTAAAGTAAGCTGATGAGCAAAAGAAAAGGTCTATAATTTTTGTGATATCTGACACAGATACAGCCAGCTGCAGGCCGTGGTTCATAGCCAGCTGCAGGCCGTGGTTCTACAACCCTAATTGCAACGTAGGTGTTATTTCTTGAGTATCTGTGATGTGTCAGACATTGTCACAGGTGCTCAGGATATGGAGATTAAAGACAGACTCCCTCATAGACTACTTGGTGAGATGACCAAGGGCTGTGATGGAGGGATGTATGAACTGCTATGATGATTTGTAGGGAGGGCACCTATCCAGACATGGGGAAGTGGTGGTGAGGGGGAGGGGGGTCCCCAAGGGCCAGGCCATGTCTGATGTGTCTTTGTATCATTAGGCCCAGAAGAGTAAGTGAATTCTCTTAATGTTTGGTGTTAAACACAGGCTACATTGAGCCTTCCTTGCCTTGACAGCAGGTGTGAATTACCCTTGCAGAGAGGAAGGATGGGTGAGAGGACAGCAGAAGTCCAGGGCCCGCGAGTCTAAAGGAGAGCACATGTGTAGAGGTGTGGGTGAGGGTGGCTCAACCACCTGTGCTAGAGAGTGACCGCAGAGCTGGTTCACAGCAGTAGTGAGGGAGTGCGGGAAGAGTGCGGAAGTTTCCGATTGTGCCAGACTTCATAACTGAGGCTAAGGAGCTTTCATTCCTCTGGAATATGATGGATCCCATTCAAGGAGATTTAGCAGGGAATTGACATGATCATATATGCCTTCCAGAGAAATCATTTTGGAAAACAGGGGTGAGATCAAGCAGAGAAACTTATAAGGAGTGATCCTAACATCCCACAGGAAGCAGTGGTGGGCACTTAGAACTATTTAGAAATAAAAAGAAACTCAAATACTTACCTTGTACCACACAACAAAATAAAATTTAGAAGCATTAAAGATGTCAATGTAAAAACAAAATAGTAGAGAGAAAGTAGAGGAGAATTTTTTTTAATCTTGGAGATTGAAAAGACTTTTTTTTTTTTTTGACAGTGTTTCTGTCACCCAGGGTGGAGTACAGTGGCTTGATCATAGATCATCTGCAGCCTCAAACTCCTGCCACACTCTCTCTAGTAGCTAGGACTATGGGCACCTGCCACTATACCCAGCTAATGTTTTTAAAAAAAAAGGTGGAGAGACATGGTCTTGCTATTTTACCCAGGGTAGTCACAAACTCACAAAGACCTTTTTAAGCATGAGATCAAAGGACTAAATATAACAACACAAGTAAGTATTTGTGCATACTGTGTGAAGTGGTAGAGAAATGTGTATTGATAGGGCTGATTTGTCTTTTAAGAGTAAGATACAGAGAAAGATAAGGAGACAAAATATTCCAAATGGGCCAAGAGCTACGTTGGAGGGAAGGAAATGGTTCAGCTGGAATCTATAGGATGAACTGCCTTGGTTTGCTTGGAAGTAGACAGGAGAGGCTTGGCAAGGCAGAAAATGAGCTAAATCTTGATGTCGGATCTATCAGGTGGTTGAAGCATTTTAGATCGAGGGTACAGATGTGCAAAGGTGGAAAAGGGTTTATTTGGTATTTTTGGTGTGTAAAGTGCAAGCTGGATAGGGAAGATATGAGCACAAGAAGTGCTGAAGGTGAGGTTGGAGATGAAGATGAGAGGAAAATACACGGGGTCTTAATCGTCCAGGCTGTCCAGTTGAGCTTTCTGTGACAGGGGAAATGCCCATGAGCCATACGTGGCTATCAGGCATGTGCGATGTGGCTGATGCAACTGAAGAGCTAAACTTTTAATTTATATCTCATAGTATATAAATGTGAAGAACCACATTGGCTAGTGGCTACCATATTGGACAGTGAAACTACAGACAGTATGGGGTCATTGAGAATTTCTTTGTAGGGGAATAGTATAAATAGAAATCATATTTTAGAAAGATCACTCTGGCAGGCAGGAAGAAAATCAGGATTTACTGAGAGCCGCTGCTTTAGTGCTGGGTGGTGTCCTAAATATTGCATCATTTGATTCTCACAACTTCAGGATGGAGGGGGCAAGAAAACTGCATCTCAGGAAGAAGTCATTCGTCCAAGGTTACAAAGCCAGCAAATGAGAGAATTTTTAAATTTAATTTCCCATTCCTGGCAATGTTTTTATTAATTTTAATTTATAGAGAATTTTGAGCTTCCCAGTGAAATCGAGTGAAAAGTACAGAGAGTTCCAACACACTCGTGTTCTCACTCATGAGGAATGTCCCCTATTCTTAACATCCTGCCACACAGAGGTACATTTGTTACAACTGACAAACCCATAATGACGTATCATTATCACCAGAGATCAGAGTTTATATTAGGGTTCATTCTTAATCTGTACATTCTTTCGGTTCAAAAAGTTCATATGACATGTAGTGTTACACAGACAGTTCCACTGCTCTAAAATCCTCCACGCTCTGCCTGTTCATCCTCTGCAGCCCCCGGACATGGCAAGTGTCATCTCCGTGTTGTCCTCACGGGTTTGCCTTTTCCAGAATGTCATGTAGTTGGAATCCTGTCAGAGGCAGGCTTTCAGATTGGGTTCTTTCACTAAATAATGTGCATATTTAAGTTTCTTTGGTATCTTTTCATGGCTTGATAGTTCATTTCTTTTTAGTGCTGAATAATATTCCAGTGTCTAGATGTACCACAGTTGACCATTCATCTGCTGAAGGACATCTTGGTTACTTACAGGTTTTGGCAATTATGAATAAAGCTGTTCTGAGTATCTGTGTACAGGTTTTTGTGTGGACACAGTTTTCAATTCCTTTGGGTAAATACCAAGGAGTGCAGTTGCTGGGTTATGTGGTTAGTATATGTTTACTTTTGTAAAAACTGCTACAGTCTTCTAAAGAGGATGTACCATTTCGCATTCCCACCAGCAATGAATAAAAGTTTCTACTTCTGCTCATCCTTACTAGTATTTGGTGTTGCCAGTGCTTTGGATTTTGGTCATTAACCAATTGAAGAGATAATCTTCTTGTTGTCTTAATTTGCAGTTTCCTAAGGACATAGGTACTTAGCATCTTTTCATATGTTTATTTGCCATCTGCTTATCTTTTTTTTGTCAGGAGTCTTGTTCAGGTGTTTTGCCCGTTTTTTAACTGAGTTGTTGAGTTACTTTTTCATATTTTGTATGTGAGGTAAACCTACGAGGGTCACCTTGTTAGAAAAGAAAAAAAAAAAGCATCTCTTGATAGCCCAGCTGGGAACTGACCTGGTCGCAGCTGAGCCATGGTGTTCTCACATTGAACATAAGCAACTTGACTACATGGCAATGTTAGCCATTTGATGACTGACCACTTTTACAAGGCCACTTTATGACTGTGATGATATGTGGCACAAACAGGACCATTCTGTAATCATGCCTAAACACAGACAAACACAAGGTCCTGGTGTAAACCAGAAAAACAACTAGCGTCCCCCTCTCCGGGCCAACATGATTACTGTTGCTTTTTTTCCAATTGAAGATTTAGCCTCACTTCATTCCTGATGCCTTCTGGATAAAAATTAAGATGCTCAGGGGTAAAATTGCCTCCACTTTGTGATAAGGCCTCAATCCAAACGCATCACCACCTTTTTCTGAAATCTCCCAAACAAGACTAGGGGATTTCCCAGAATGCAGAGCTTTCTACTCTAAAAATCGGGAAGTTCCCGGGCAAACCTGACTGCCCTGCTCTCCTGTTTTAACCAGCCCCTCCCAGTGCCTTCTTACTGCGATGCCTCCCAGCTCCCTGTAGTGTTTGGTCTCCCTTGTCGAGACTGCTCCAGGAAACCTAAGCTTATTTAACTGCAGCTTGGTCCTGGTGGTCTTTGGTGATGGGCAAAGATCCATCAACAAAATCAAAGCAACACAAACACTATGGCAGTGATCTTAGTAGGTCACTCCTCAGTAATTTTTGAAATAATGAATTTACCTCCAGCGATAAAAAGTGAAAAAAATTGCATAACTGATGAGGAAGCCAGGCAGCACAAAGAATCTTACCATAAAAGAAAAATGTCCAGAAAATATTGTGATTCCCTGATAGGAAGGCCTTTGCTTTGCTGTCTTTGTAACAGTTTCCTTTCCCATCTGTCTCTCAGGGATCATGTCGGACTACCAGTTTGGTAACCAGTTCATGTGCAGCGTGGTGGCCTCGCACGTCAGTCACCTGCCCACAACCAACCTCAGCTTTGTCTGGATTGCTCCCCCTGCAGGCACAGGCTGTGTGAATTTCATGTAAGTACCTAGGTGTATGTGACCACACACGGAAGGGACTTCCAACCTCTCACGGCATTACACATAGGGTGACTGCTTAACTACTAGCGTCAAAAGACATCAAAATGTTTTTTTTTCATGTAACTTGTTTTTGCATATTTATTTGTACCTCCAATGTTCTGAACTGGATTTTAGCTGACAAAAACAAGATAAGATAAACGTAAGTAGTTGGGTAGGGGTGGTGGAGATTAAAGAGAAGTTGTTCAAAGGGTACCAAGTTTCAATGAGGACAAATAAGTTTGGAGATCTATCACATAGCATTGGTAACTATAGTTAATGATACTGTATTATATATTTCAAAATGCCAAAAGAGAAGGTTTTAAATGTTCTCATCACAAAAAAAAAAAAAAAAGTATAAGTATGTGAAGTGAAGGATATGTTAATTTGGTCGACTTAATCATTCTGCAGTGTAAACATAGGTCAAAAAATCCCATTGTACTCTATGAATTTATCAATAATTATTACTTGTCAATTTTAAAAGATACAAATAATTGAGGAAATCGGGACAATTAGAAAATGAATGTTCAGAAAATAAGAGGAAAAAAGGTACAGAGAATGCTGCAAGTTTCATCTACGTGGTGAAAGAAGACCACAAGTTTAGCTTTGACCTTGCTGGCCACGAATGCCCGTTAGGAAATGTGATCGATTGGTCAGGAGGTTCACGGTGGCCAGAAGTTAGATGCTCTGTAGCAACTAACGACTGTCTCCTGTGCTTCATTAGGAAGAATGTGGGGGATGTAGTAAGCCGTGCCCTCAAGAGCAGCCCTAGATAAACTCTGCACCCCGGCTGCAAGGCTGTGACTTGTGACATCTCTCAGTACAGACTATATCCCACCCCTGCCCCAGAGTCAACACTCCTTGTCCTTCTTACTCAGCTTTTCTTCCTATCTTTTTCTTCCAACACATGGTATTCTTCATTTATTTAATTATGTGCATTGCTAATCATTTGTTTCTTCCCACTAAAATGCAAGTTCCTTGAAAGAGAATTTGTTCTGTTTTGTTCTCTGATTTGCCTCATCTGTCCCTGGCACACAGTAAGCTCTTACTGTTTGTTCGATGGATGGGTAGGCCAGTGGTAGGAAATCTAAGGCAGTTCAGAAGCAACTATTCTATGGGAAGCCAAGTAAAAAAAGCTGGAAGGCATTTGGAGTGGTTTTCTCTCCCAATCTCCTGCTCAGACAACAAAATCCTATAAGTCTTGTGTACTCAAAAATTTACCATGCCTTTTCTTCCCCTTTGATAACACACAGTTCAGTGCCAAGGGTTTTACAGCCACTGCATTACTGATTATCTGCTCTCTCTGCCTGTCCTCTGGGTTACCCAGGCTGCCAGCATCACATTCATCCCACATAGCTGGTTGACACTCAATCCCAACATTTTTCTCCCTCAGAAAGTTTTTTATATCTGAACCTTTTCATTCCCGTACTTCTTGCTAAGATGACTGCAGTAGCTTTCCAAATGACCTGCTTGCTTCCAAACTATTTTTCCTCTGGTCCATCCTACATTTTTGTTGTCCAGTTAATCTTCTGAAGGTGCAACCCTGATTTCTCATAATTTAGCTAAGCCTAAAACTCCCTTTTGAAGACCAGACCTTTCGCATGGATTAGAAGGCTCTTACCAGTACCACCATCTGTCATCTTCTCTCTGATGCCCCAGAGCGTACACCTCCTGATAAAGCACAAACTGTCAGTTCCTCCCACAGTTCCCTACACATTCTGTGACTTTCTATCTTTCTCCAAGCATTTCCCTTGGGCTAGAATGCTGTGTGTGTGTGTCAATTCTAATTGTTAAAATCTTACCTATTATTTCATACCTGGAGGCTGAGGCAAGAGAATCGCTTGAGCCCAAGAGTTTGAGGTTGCTGTGAGCTATGACACCACAGTACTGTCCCCAGGAAGACAAAGTGAGACTCTGTCTCAATAAATAAATAAATAAATAAACAAACCAACTTGCCATGGTGTCAACAACAAAAGTGATGTGTATTGTCACATTTTGCTTGTTACTTTATTATGGTGGTGATTATATTTTCCAAGTACTTAAGTCAATCTCTTGCCTTTTCAGTTAGGTTAGATTTTATGTGGACAGATTCTTATTAGTTTTTGAATCTCCCATAGTTGGTACAGTGTCTCATACACAGATACAAATATTAGGGAAAATGTCCCCTGAATTGTATGATGTTCGGTGTTGTCATTGCCTTAGTTTAACATGCTTTCTTTTACTCATTTTGGTACTTGAAAAGATAATTTAAATTATTGCCACATGTAACTTCTTAACTTAAAATAAAAATGGATTTTTTGAAAGATAAAACAAAGTAAATCTATGTCAACAATATAGAACTCTGAACTCTCCTCCCGAAAAGATGTAGGTTTTTATTTAAATCTGTTTAAAAATGATATTTGATGGCTTCTGATCTGTTTTGGGGATATGAAACTTTTTTTCCCAGCAATGACATAGGTATTTTAAGTTTTAACTTTAGTGTTTTCTTAGCAGTTGGTCAGAAAAATATTGTTTGGACAGAAGTAATTTTTACTGACTACAAAGAAGTTTATGCCCCCTCAGTTGTATTTCCCAATAAAATTTTGATGACAAAGTTTGTATTTTTTATGATTCTTGACAAATAGGTTTAAGTCTGTGATTATAAGCCAGGTCAATGTTGAGTGTTAAGCTGCTTCCTACCTGGGCAAGGTGCTTTTATTGATCTCTTTCCTAATTGGTTTGTGAGAGAATACAGGAAAAGTGAGGATTGATCATGGACACTGAAGCAATATATACTTGAAATGTTCTTAACTAAAGTCGTGCGATTTCTCACCTTTATTCCTGTTCAGTATTTACTGTGTTAAGAGTTAGATGCAGGAGTTAGTATTTATAATTAGTAAGTTCTCAGCAATACTTGAAGGGGATTGCTAATATTTAACCTTAGTTTTAAGTAATAAAGAAAAACAAAATAATATAAAAACCTGTGGCATTTGAAAGTAAATAGACCACAATTGCCTTTTCTTATTAACCTCAGAAATTAAATTGTTCACTTTTTAAGGAGGGGGGAGGATTATTTCTTAGATATTAAACTTCAGCTGTACTTACATGCTTTTGCGATATATTCTAGATAACTTTCCTATCAGTTAACTCTTATTGTTATTGTTTAAACATACTTGTTTTCTTTTTCTATTGGATTTTAAATCCCCCAAGGTCAGGGACTGTGTGTGTCATATTTTTATATACCTAACAGTTCCTAACATTGAACTAAAAATATTATAGACAATAAAAGGTCCTCAGTAAATATTTTTAATAGCTAATTATGATATTATACTTTATTGATTCTAATATACAGATTTTCTTTTTTATATTATGGAATCGAACTACAAGTAGGGTTGTGTTTTACATTTGATGGCATCCTATAGTTATAATTGGCAACAATTTATTTTTTTCTTAGTATCTTACAATTGATGGTGTGTTGTATTTGAAAAAATCCAGCAACTAACCTTTATCATTTTTCCATGTATGTGGTCTTTCTACAGCCGGCAACAGGATTGACACTGCACCCAATTCTGTAATCTCTTATTAGTAATTAATGTATGATGTAAACTCTGATTTGAAAACCAAGTTACCTATTTAAAATCCTTTTTTAAAAAAATTCTATGCCAAGAATTATGGAACACTTGAACTGAAATTCAAGATAATTATATGTATGGTGAGTGTGCCTTTCCCAATGAAGAGTAAGTGGCAGACTGTCTGAGTAAACCATGTTTTATTGGTAAACCACTTAGCCACATACTCATTTTGGCTATCTGTTTATTGACTTTCTTGTTAAAAATAATCAAGTGAGAGGATGCCCAGAGGATAACATGCTGGCTGTACTGGTGCAGATGTGGAAAATGGGCTGGAGTTATCTTATCAATATTTTTTATGCTACCTGTTGTTAACATTTAGGTTTTAAGTGACAGTTTTACTTGGAGATTTGCTTAGTATCTAGATCTTATGGAAATATACACTATAGTTAGTGTTTATTTTTATATTTGTTTGCAGTCTTTAGTGACCAGAAAACCTCAAATTAATAAAAGAGGCACTAAATTATCCAAACTTCTTGCATATAAATCCTCTCCCCTCAACAAATCCCAAAGAGGGAAGAAAAAGAGAGAGGGAGGCAGGGAAAGGGGGAAAAAGTGGAAGAGGAAGGAGGGGGCAAAGGCGGGGACAGAGGGAAGGAAGGAAGGATGGAAGGAAGGCTTCCTTCAAGCCTTCTAACTCCGAAAGTTAGTGAGAAGCCACTAGGGAAAGAGAGTTGTAAAATAACAACTATGATATTAATGATGTTTTTGAAAATTTACATTGCTCCAACAGCTGTTGTAAGTGGTTTACCTCTTTTAATCCATTTAATTCTCATAGTGATTCTATAAAAATGGTGCTGTGATTATCTCAGTTTGCAGATGAGGGAATTCAAGGACAAAGATGTTAAGTAACGTAAAGGTACTTACCTAGTGGATGATACAATCTGGCTTTAAAGCAGGGGATTTTTGCTACTTCATTATAGTGCCCTTAAAATGATGACTTGTCTGTTTTGTTGTGGTAAAATACATAGAATATTAATACAATGGAAATTAAATAGAGTTTTCAGTGTTAGAGAATCAGAATCTTAACTTTTTTAGGCGGCCGACTTGTGTTTTCTATCTACATTTTGAAATCTGTCTTTATATGGGATATAATACTATAATGTATTTGAATACTGAAAGGCACCACTGTAAAATTCTGACACATGGAGAACACATAGGATTAATGTTTTGTATATGAGTTTGATCTTGATATGTATGATATAGGTCCATCTTTTGGATTTTTGATTCCATGCTATTCCTTGTCACAAGGGTAGTTCATATGGAGAACATGTGAATTAGAGGCAAAATTCATCACTTAGATTTAGGATTACCTGAACAGAGATGCTGTCCTAATTTTAGGATAAAAATGGAACATTGAAGAGAGTCAGATTTATACCTAAATTGGTGATAAAATTTAACCTTATCTGAGTTTCCTCACAGCTGAAAACAGAATGAGCCGAATGGTTTTCTGGTTAAGATATAGAACATTGACAAAGAAGGAACTCGGGTTAGCGAAGAGGAAAACAGGAGGACGGTATTCGAACATTTCATATTTTAAAATATCTCCTACCTAGAGGGATCATTTTCTTAAAGTACACTGAACAAGAAGACAAAAACAATCGCTTGAAAATTGAAGACACAGCAGTTTGTGAACACCTTATGGATTCAGAATAACATAGATGTAGAGTTCTGAAGTGCTGTTTTGAGTGTAGCTCAGATGCCTTTAATATTTGATGAGAGTCATTCCAGTCTGTCTGGGGTATTCTTCAGAAAATATAGTACGGGGCGGCGCCTGTGGCTCAGTCGGTAGGGCGCCGGCCCCATATACCGAGGGTGACGGGTTCAAACCCGGCCCCGGCCAAACTGCAACAAAAAAATAGCCGGGCGTTGTGGCGGGCGCCTGTAGTCCCAGCTGCTCGGGAGGCTGAGGCAAGAGAATCGCTTAAGCCCAGGAGTTGGAGGTTGCTTTGAGCTGTGTGAGGCCACGGCACTCTACCGAGGGCCATAAAGTGAGACCCTGTCTCTACAAAAAAAAAAAAAAAAAAAAGAAAATATAGTACAGTTGCCCACTTATTTATATCAGAAGAGAACATTACAGATAGATTTGCCTCGTTACTTAAACATTTGAAGTAAGACTGGGACTCGCCTATGGCTATGTGTATTGGGAGTGCATTCATACCTGGAGATAAGGATACTAATAATGATACATACAAATGTTATTTTACTTTTTGGATTATACATAGCTTACTACAAAAATAAATTCTCATATAAACCTGAAAGGAGTGTATCCATCCATACTGTAAAATAAAATCAGATACGCTATTCCCCAAAGCTGGAATTTCATCCATCCCTTAAATAATAAGTCTGTTATTTTTTCCTGATGGTCTGGTTTCTTTTTTTTCACAAACATTTCCCAACTTGAGACAAATTATTTCAGAGCTGCTCAAAAACATACCTCTGAATGACAAGATAAAAAATATTATCTATCCATAAAGGTAAATAGCTAGGAGCCAAACTGATAGTTCTCACTTCCCCTTACGTCTCTGCTTTTCATCAAAGTTAAATAACCAATTAGCCTTGGACAAGGAGCAGTCTAAGGACTAATGTGTGTTCTTTTGTATCAACACTTTGGCAAATGAGGTCAGGATGCTGGGGATTTATTTTTAATTTTAGGAAGTATGGTTGAGATAAAATATATCCATAAGTTTCCCAGAAGACTTGAAGAAATTCTTTTTGTAATATTAACTAACGATGTATTTATTTTAATTTAATAGATATTTTTTTGGAAAAGAAACATTTTTTTTTCATTTTCCCTTTCTTTTTGGTCCCTTCCTGGGTCTCCTCTTTCTAGGAAGTCACAGTGTGAACAATCTATTGGAGTCTCCACTAGGAACCTTATTTGCACCAAAATCATAAGGCATCAAGGAGGCTGAACTGTTTTACAATGGGAAAATTTTCTACTCTAGTAATAAAATATTTTTAACCAAGTTCCCAAGATGGACTTACTTCTCTGGAATTCTATCCCATAGCAAATAGCTGTCTTAGTGAATTTGTTCTTTTTTAAAAAATCTTGTTTCCCCTTTCCTTTGTAGACCAAAATGTTAGTTTTTCTTAATGTTGGCTCTAGAAGGAAAAAAAAAAAAAACTCTAGGAAAACCACCTCTTCCTTTCTTCTTTTCCTCTCATGTAATCTTGTGAGAACTCGAGGAGGGCACTCACGTAAGTTTGGAATCCACAAAATGCTCCTTAGTGCAAGGCCTTGTGGTCTAGATGGAATTATTACTGTACTTGGTACTTCTAATTTGGAACCACATGGAACATTTGTGAAAGTAAAAGGACCAAAGTCAGTAAATTTAAAAATTTTATGTGTGACAATTATTAGAAATTCTCTAAATCCAATTGAAATTTTCTAAATGAAGTACAGGCAGAGATTTGGATTATTTTTCTATGACTAGAGTTGATTGAACCAGTAGAAGCCCTAAGTGTGAAATTTTCCAAACCTACACAGTCAAAAATAGCAATGACAAAGATGTCTGAGAAATAGGTGAATAAGTTTTTCTCATGGCATCAACAGCTCCATGGTTTGCCAATATAATTACTTGGGTAATATGTACTAACAACAGCATATTATTAAACTCCAATTTTAGTAAATTTTTGAATGTTAAGGCATTGTTACAAACATGAAATAAGATTTACTGTTTCTTTCAGATAAAATTTGTGGAAGAACTTATTTTGTCCTCTATGACTTATTTGTATGTACACGTGCATATGTGCCTACACACATTCATGTATATGTGTGTGTGAGTGTGTGTATATACACATATATGTATGTATACACATTTGCATACCTATTGTCTTAGTCCATTTTGTGCTGCTGTAAAAGAATACCTGAGACTATAGAGACGATAGAAATTTAAGAGAAATTTAAAAGAATAACTGAGATTACCTGAGATGATAGAAATTTATTTGTCTAATTCTGGAGACTAGGGAGTTCAAGTCTGAGGGTGCCTCTGGTGAAGACTTTCTTGCTGTGTTATAACATGCACATATAACACACACATACTTTAAAATTTATTTAGAGCTGTTCTTTCTAAACTTTAATTTCTAAGCCATGTGAGGCTATTTAAGTTTAAATTAATTAAAATAAAATGAAATAAATCAGTTCCTCACTGTGACTTCACAGTATTAGTTTGTGCAGAACACCAAGTTAAGAAATTAACATCTAATAAAAGTTTTAGAAGGAGAGAAGAGAAAGAATAAGAAGAGGCAAATGTGAAGAGGTGATGGTGGAGAATTTACTAGAACTAAAGAAGAAGATGTAAATAAAATAAATTAGCACTATGGTCATGCCCCATGATCTCATTAATGGTAAACCATCAGAATATCAACAACAGAGAAAATGTCAAAGGCAAACAAAGAAAAAAGATTACCTATAATTTAGTCCTGCAGTGGTCTTTCTCATCAGCAACAAGAGATGCCAAAAGACAATGGAACAAGATCTTCAAAGTTGGTGAAGGAAAACAATTGCTGTCCTGGAAGTATTAGTCAAGTGTGAAAACAAAATAAAAATATTTTTTTAAAAATAAAGTTTGGTATTTTTACCACACACAAATCATGTCATAGCAAGCTTTTAAAGGGTGTACTTCAGTAAAAAGAAAAACTGAGGACTTCTTCCATGACTTAGCAATTATGAATTGAGCTGCAATAAACATTCTGGTACAAATATCTTTGTTATGATGTGCTTTTTGGTCTTCTGGGTATATGCCCAGTAGAGGGACGAATGGATTGATAAATTGTGGTACATGTACACCATGGAATATTATGTAGCCTTAAAGAAAGATGGAGACTTTACCTCTTTCATGTTTACATGGATGGAGCTGGAACATATTCTTTTTACTCTTTTTTTATCAACATAATTTAAGTGTTTATTATGGAAGTTTAACTATAGGTTCAAGTGTGCCATGAGGTTAAAAAAAAAAAGTTGAAAAACACTGACCTAATATTTAGTAAAAAGTCATTTTAATAAAAGTATAAAAAGTATAAAAAGTCATTTTAATAAAAGTGTGGAAAAGTATACTCTTTCAATAATAAGTTGGTGTTAGCAGAATTTGGAATGCTGCATATCTTCTTTTAGTTTGAGACGAGGGAACTAGAAGAGTCTTGGAAATGAAGAGCAGAAATGCCTGGACTCCCCTGCTCCCTCTCCTCACTCTGCTCAAGTTCATGGGATTTTGAAGCAGACTTTGGGGTGATCCGTCCATTCTTCTTCCTCAATCCTGACATGAATTTATTTCTGTTTCAGAGTTCAGCTCACAGGCTGTGATAACCCAGGACCCCTTGACACCAGAGTTTCGTCTTTAGTAGGTTCTTGGTCTCGGTGATTCGGAGAATGAATCCGTGGACCACAGATCAGTGGTAATACAGGATTTAATTACAGAAAAAAAGAATACAGAAACACCAAACTCCTGGCAGAGAGAACCGAGGTCGGGGGAAATGCTCTCTCTTTCTGGGCGGCGCCTGTGGCTCAGTGAGTAGGGCACCGACCCCATATACTGAGGGTGGAGGGTTCAAATCCAATCCTGGCCAAACTGCAACAAAAAAAAATACCCAGGCATTGTGGCAGGTGCTTGTAGTCCCAGCTACTCGGGAGGCTGAGGCAAGAGAATGGCCTAAACCCAGGAGTTGGAGGTTGCTGTGAGCTGTGACGCTACTGCACTCTACTGAGGGTGATAAAATCAGACTCTTTTCCAAAAAAAAAAAAAAAAAATTCTTGTTCCTTCTCCCTCTTTCTGGGCTCTTTGCTTAGGGTTATATATGGTCACATGGGGTTATTTAGCTGGAATTCAATTGTTACATTTAGCTGGCTGGGTCCTCTAAAGTTACATTCAGCTGGAACTCTGTTGCTACATTTAGCAGCAAGGGGCAGGAATTCAGTTAATGAATGGCTACAATCCCTTTCATTCAGGCCTAGGAAACTTACATGAAATTGACCAGGCCTAAAAAAGCTGGGGTTCCCAGTTCAGCCAGAAGTGCAAGGGGAGGGAGACCTAAGGTGCTGCTATCTCCCCAGCAGTTGTCTGGCCCCTCCAGTTACTGGAGCCTCCTACGCCCTCTCCCCCACCCTCCAGCCCACTGGTTCCACTGCTGACTGCCACTGACCAACACTGCCAGGGCTAAGGCGGCAGGTCCTCCAGCTCAGCTCAGCTGGCTGGGGCACCACCTGTCCTGTGTCACCCTCACTGATTCACAGGAAGAACAGACACTCACGCTCAGTGTGACTAACATCTAATATTTATTACTAAAGTTTTATGTTTTCTTTGCATTAAAATATCATTTCTTGTTTTTATCTGAGTGTGTTTTCTCTACAATCATATTCTTTTGCCGTAGCATTTATGCTTCTTGGTTTTCAGACCTCATTTTTAGTTTTAAAACTTAAAGCATTATTTTAGACATATATTAAAAATAGCAACATATATAGTCTACAATGGTCATTAAAGTCATTATTTTTTAAATATTTTGAAAACCTCCTACAAGTAGTATTGGAAGTAAAATTTTAAAATATTTCACAACACACAACATCCACTTTAGAACTTAATGTTCATTAATTGGTATTGGTACATCTGTCAGCTGTATTTTATGTAGCTGTCAAAATATTAAAACAGTAGTGCCTAAAAAGGTCTCTGAATGTAGGGCTAAAGGAAATTCATCAGCATAGATGTTGCAGTGAGCATAATTTTGTAATTTAGGAAGGGAACAGGAATGTACTAGTGTTCATGTATAGAAAATACAAACAAACCTCCATAAGAATGAAAAAAATGAATTTAAAAAGTTGGGAAACAACTTTTGTTGAGAAAAAAATAAGTGGAAGTAGAAATCGTGTCAAATATTTTTACTTCGTTCTTAAATTTATGAAGAGTTTGTATTTTTCAACCATATGTATGAAGAAATCATTCAAATTTACAGTGTATCTGTTTTTAAATTCCTGGCACATACTTTTATTCTCTGTGCTGAGAATGTAGAAATCAGTGGCCAAGATACAGGGGCCTCCTGCAAGAGATCATGTCATTAAATAATTTTTGTTTGTTTGCCAGCAACCAAAATTACCCAAGCCACCTCATTCCTTGGGTGGATACTACATTCGGCTCCCCCCTCAAATCAGTAAAGGCATTGGGGGACACTGTGGGTATATAGGGAAAAGCACTTCAGGGCAGGGAACAGCATGTGCAGACTCTCTGAGGCAGGAATAAACTAGATATAGTTGAGGCAAAGGGAGGCCAGTGGAGAGAAGGGGAGGAGATGAGATGGAAGAGCGAGCTGAGCAGTTACACGATTTCCTCCAACAATGTGACAAAATGGGGAAGCTCTGAGAGTCAACTTTTGATTTCCAATCTTCCGAGTGCCAAGTCTGTCTCCTATTCCTGTTTTAAAAGTAAGTTCCCCTCTCACCTAGCCCAGGTGTGTAAGGTAAGGTTGCAGAGTCTAGGCTTATGAGAGCCAAGGTTTCCTGACAGGAGGATCACAGAGTGTGGACAAGCAGTGACTCTGCTCCTGGGGATAGAGGCCATGCCATCAAGCGTTGTGATGAGAGTTGTTATTATTGCCATTTTCTCATTTTAATTTGTGAAAAATAAGAATTCTCTCTTTTTTAATACTTCTGCTTAATTCTCCGTTTACTTTCATCATTTATGTCCATTATAAATTAATTTCTCTATTAATAAAAATTTCCAAAACATGGAGAAGTGAGAGAATAGAATAAGGGATCACCATCATGTACCATCATCTAATTTTAAGGGTGATCAACTTATGAGCAGTTTTGAGCTTCCATTCTCATTTTCCTACAGAAATAGGAGACCATAATTTTCCAGAAGTATTATAACATCAGTAATCAAACAAACATAATCCAAGTAACACTTGACACATTACTTTGGCTATTACCCTCAATGTTAGAGCAATATACATAACTCTAGTTATTAGGTTTGAATACATTAGTAGTAGGAATTAGCAATTATGAATTTATGTAATGAGCTTTACAGCCTGAGCCAATAAGAAAATACATTGTAGGTTAGTGCCTGTGGCTCAAAGGAGTAGGGTGCCGGCCCCAGATGCCAGAGGTGGGGGGTTCAAACCCAGTCACGGCCAAAAACTACAAAAAAAAAAAAAAGAAAGAAAATACATTGTAATTATTGAGAGCTGGTTTTCTCACTAAAGACAAGGAAGTTTTTTGTTTTTGTTTGTTTGTTTGTTTTTTGAGACAGAGGGTCACGCTGTTGCCGCAGCCTCAGCTATGTTGCTGTGGCCTCAGACTAGCTCACAGTAACTTCCAACTCATGGGCTCAAGCAATCCTCCTGCCTCACCCTCCTCTGTAGCTGAGACTACAGTTGCCCACCACAACACCAGGATAATGTTTTTTTTAATTTATTTTGTTTGTAGAGATGAAGGTCTTATACTTCCTCAGGCTGGTCTTGAACTGAACTCTTGAGCTCAAGGGATCCTCCCACCTCATCCTCCCAGAGTGGAAGTATTACAAGCGTGAGCCATTGTGTCTGACTTCAGGAAGCTGTTATTGAGAAAATGAAAATGCTTTACAGTGAACAATGGAGTATTAGAATTAAATCACAGGTGTTAGTGTAAGCACCATTAGTAGATGTCAGAATGAATTGTGCACACATACAAACATTTCCCATTTCTGCCCAATATGATTTCTACTGCACAATGGTTAAGTACTACATATAAATATTTGCTTTAATATCAAGTCATTACCACCAGGAAGTGGGTGCAGATACTGTAAGTTCACAGGGGTGCTTCATATAACAATGGCTTCTGTTGGGCATTTGGCACATTCAATAAAAAGAAGATCTAGGTGGTGCTAAGGCTGGAGACCAGGATACCAGGCAAATGCTGACCTAGACTTCCAGGGAGAATATTACCCACTTGCTGTACTTCCCCATTGTAGAAGATAAAGAGTAGAGGGTTTAATAGAAAATTGTATGTACTCAGTAACTCTAGAGTTAGACCCAGCAGCAGAGAGCAGCCTCTGAAAAGGGGTGTCTGAAAGGACAACAGAAGAGCCAGCCCAGGACGACGCCCTGCATGGTGAGTACCCACTCAACAGTGTGTGTCCACTGTCCCTCATTACTGTCACCGGGCATGTGTCCTGAACTGAAGCATGGATTCCGACACTCCAGGGGATAGGTGGGAACAAGCCACATTCCACCACCTTGGTGACCCACATGGGGATGCGTGTGCTATTTAACTTTTGACTTTTTGAGTTTGGAGGTTGTGATTTCCACATGTGACTGTGCACAAGAGAAGTCACAGCTAAATACCCAGTAAACTCCACTGTGTCACTTACTTGAAACCTTCACAAGGTAGCAGTGTATGGCACACCTTTTGAGTGTAGGACGTTTTTCAGGTAAGAGGGACTCTACCTGAAAAATTCAAATGTTATGATTTCATTATTTGCACCCTCACATTAAACTGAAATTTTGAAAAAAGTCAACAAAATCCAAAAAAATAAAATTGTAAGAACTCAAAAAAAAAAAAGAAAGAAAAAGAAAAAAAAGAAAGAAAGAAAAGAAACCCTCAATGATTTGTGTCCCACCCCCAAAAGATATTCAGTTAATTTTAATTATAGCAAGTGAGATAGTTTGCTTTTTCCTTTCTTCTTTCTTCCTTCTTTCTCCTCTAGACTATCTTATCACTGGAAAGGGTCTGGTCTATCTGGTGAATGTTGAGGAGAATTTACACTCTCCCTCTGTCAGCTTCCTTCTTTTCTATCGCTGTAGAAATGAACTCCCCCAGGTAGTCAATTAACTTGAAAGCTCGTGTGATTAATCTTAAAGACAGGATTTAGTTCATGCTTTTACCTAGACTGCAGGTTAGAGAATTTATTTTTCCCCGTTAGTCTATTAGCAAGGCTGCCTGTCACTACAGTTTGGTTGTTGTTGCTCTTTCCTTTCCTTTTTCTTTTACCTTCCCTTCCCTATTCTTCTTTTTCTTTTCTTCCTTCTTTACCTTTTTGCCCCTTGTTTCTCTCTTTTTTTTTCAAAAAAGAAACTATACAGGTTGATTGGGTTGAGGTGGGACGATTGCTATAGGCTTCCATTGAAAAAAAATGTTTTTCTCCCTGAAAACAAGTTTTGAAGTCTCAGCACTAAAACTCCAACAAGAAAAAAAAATGTCACGTGCAGAAAGATGCTTTTGGGAAAAGGATAGGGATGGGATATTTCTGGTCATTGACTTGAAATACATTTTTATTTTGAGTTTTCTCCTTCCTGTTTTATAAAAAAAGAAAGTCCAGTCTTTTTATGGCAGAAAACTAAAACAGGGAAAGGTGGGGTAGAGAGGTGGGTGGTAGTTCCCCCCAGTTCCTAGGTGAGGGCATCTCACTCCTTCTTGCACAATTTCTGACATCGCCTGCTCACAGTGAGGCACTCTCAGCTATTGGGGAGGGGATCACATGCTCATCTTGATGCTTAAAGATGACTGTCCTCCCGGGAGGGGTAGAGGACGTTCCCTCCCAGTTCCCTATCTTCTTCCAGGTTTTCTAGAAGATTGCTTGTGACACTTGTATTGCTAGAAGGATGTTTTTGGACCCATGTGCGTCACCTGACCCTAAGGTCTGTTCATGGGGTGTGGCTCCACATCATCCAAGCTTCCAATTGGGCCATCTGAGCCAAGACTCATCAGGAGATTATATCAGTTGCCTCTGGAGTTTGTTGACTCTTTGGGCCTGGTGGTGATGGGCACTCCTCCACACAGGTACAGGGTGATGAGGAGTATGGAACTGAGTTAGCACTGTTAGGATCTGCCCTGAGCTTCCAGCTCCAGGGCCCAGGTTAATCCAGGCATGGCCCAGGGAGTGGGGAGGGGGGTCTGATGCCACTGCCATGACGCTGTTGTAGGACCCATGGGCCCTAACCCGAGGGAGGGCTCATTTCCTTCCTGGATCTTCCCATGCAGAGGTGGCCTTGCCGTTTTGTGGGACCCACAAATCTGAGTAGCAGTGGTCATAACCTATGAACTCCTTCTGGAAGCTGGCTCCCATTCCAATCTGCACCCTGAGGCCACCTGCACATCTCAGTGACATAAAAAGCTGATTGTGAGGTCGGTGGTGCTCCCAGTATTGTGAGGCAGAGGCTGTGTGTTGAGAGGGCTATGGCCCTGGAGGACCCCTGTGCACACCATACTGGGGGTTGGGAGGTGTCAAGAACCAGCGTGGGGCATCTGCTGACCTGCAATCCAGGAAGACTTTTTCTTCACTTGGCTGTTCACAAGTGCGTCTTCTTTCAGGAGCTTCCCAGTAGAGGTCCCAAATATGCCCTTACATGAATGCAAAGCCCAAGTTGTTCTCCCACCATGATATTTTTTTTCCAGTTGATGTCCTAAAAGAAGGCCCATGAAGATTTCTATACTCCTGTGAGCACTAAATTACCTCAATAGACACAGGAAAAACATCTGAAAATAATTAATATTTGTTGTTGGGGTCCAGGATGCCAGATCACCCTCCCTGGCCTATGAAACTGTCCAGATGCAGACTGCTATGCTGCCTTGGTTGGAATCAACTCCCCTTAGGTGACAGAGGGCAATTTGTCTTAGCAGGAGGGAAAGAGAGGGAGAGATAAAGTGTTTAAGGGAGAGAAACAGTCTTAGTAGGAGAGTGAATCTTAGCAGTCTTTGTAGAAGGGTGCCAGGGAGGCACCCTCCAAGCAGGAGGGGCAAAAGTGTTAGAGTGAGTGAGTCCATGAGAGAATGAACAAATCCAGACTAACCTCTCCTACAGCTACTTATAGAAATGATCCCATGGCTATTTACCCACAGGTGTGGGGACTGCCAAGCACTGAATCTTGTGCTCTTGAACTCTTGTGTTAAGGACAGCTGAATCCCTTCCCCATGCCATTATCACAAGGTACAAGCCTGCAAGAGGGGAGCTTCCCATACTCAAGGGAGAACCATATAAGTCAAGAAAGAATTTAGTTTACCTACTTTTCCTCTATTGTCACTTGTTGGTCTGGTTTATTATTATTATTATTATTATTATTATTATTATTATTATTATTATTATTTGTAGAGATAGAGTTTGACTTTATCGCCCTCGGTAGAGTGCTGTGGCCTCACACAGCTTACAGCAACCTCCAACTCCTGGGCTTAAGCGATTCTCCTACCTCAGCCTCCCGAGTAGCTGGGACTTCATGCGCCTGCCACAACACCCGGCTATTTTTTGGTTGCAGTTTGGCCGGGGCCGGGTTTGAACCCGCCACCCTCCCTATATGGGGCCGGCGCCCTCCTCACTGAGCCACAGGCGCCGCCCGTTGGTCTGTTTTTATTTTCCCGTATTTGTATCTGGGCTGCCAAAAGTCTGGCACACTGTGGGCAGGATCCTCCCTTGGCATACAGTTGAATGAATTATGCTATTTTACCAAAGAATACTTTGAAAAAAGATGTTATAGAAGCTGAGTTGTTCTCTTTTGCCTATAGTTTGAAACGAAGATGTTATAGACTAAACTGTCAGCCTTTCTTTTGACTCTTACAATCCTTTCCTTCCAAGTAGCACCTTCTACTGCCTGAAAAGGACAGAGGGCAACGATCATTCCAAAACTACTTCCTGCTGAGAGTGGACATTGATACAGGGGAAGGCAGTTAGAGGTTCTTTTCCCTAACTGATGAGCTCTCACAACCTGTTCCCACCTTCTTACCTTTCTCTTTTACTTTTTATTTTTTTATATATTTCTTTCTCCCCTTACTATTTTTTATCAGCCAAAGGCTTCTCTCACCCCTGAGTCTAAAGGTTTTTGTTTGCTAAAAGTTCTTATTCCCTAGGTCTATCTTTTCTCTTTCCCTTTTGTTTAAAGCCTTTTGTCTGCTTTTTCCATGCCACTCCACAGAAGAGGTGATTAGAATTTTGGAGCAGAAAGCACAGGAGAGAAGGGAAGAAACTAGATGAGGAAGGCCTCTTGTTGTCTGTCTTTTTCTTATGTATTTCTTTTCCCTCTTTATCTATATATTTCTCCCCTCTCTTTGTCTTTTGTTTGCTAAAAGCTCATTTTCCCTTTGGTCCAAGTCCACTATCCATCCTCATTGCCACTTGTCAGGGCTTGGGCTGCCAGGTTGACAGTTCCAGCCTATGAAACTGTCTGGACTTGGACTGCTGTGCTACCTTGCTCGGGATTAACTCCCCTTAGGTGCCAGAGGGCAATTTGTCTTAGCAGAAGAGACAGAGAGAG
Source organism: Nycticebus coucang (assembly GCF_027406575.1). Taxonomy (NCBI): domain Eukaryota; kingdom Metazoa; phylum Chordata; class Mammalia; order Primates; family Lorisidae; genus Nycticebus; species Nycticebus coucang. The sequence continues at coordinate 229,534 of NW_026515592.1, read as the reverse complement.
ACAGAGACAGAAACAGTCTTCGAGGGAGATAAACAGTCTTAGTAGGAGAGTGAATCTTAGCAGTCTTTGTAGAAGGGTGCTGGGGAGGCCCTCCAAGTAGGAGGAGCAAAAGAGAGGGAACGAGTCTGTGAGAGAATGAACAAATCTGGACTAACCTCTCCTACAGCTACTTATAGAAATGACCCTGTGGGTGTTTACACTACAAGTGTGGAGACTGCCAAGCACTGATGCTCCTACTCTTGTGCTTTCGTGCTCTTGTGTTGAGGATAGCTGAATCCCTTCCCCATGCACTTATCCCCAAGGTGTTAGATTACTGAGCTGTTCTATCACAGGTGTTTCTTATAGTTACAGAGTGTTCACAGCTTAACTCTTGCTTCTCCTTACCTTGAACTATATAGTCTCCTACAGATCATTTATTTAAAAATCCTCAAACCCCTGTCAAAGTAGGAATAAAAATAAACTTCTGATATTGGAAAAGTCATTAAAATCCTGTAGTTAACATCATAATAGTAAAACTTGAAAACTTCCTTCCTATCATAGACAGAAAGGTGAGGATGTCTGATTTTAGATATCTTAAATAATTTCTGCTTAACATTACACTTGAGGTTTTGGCCATTGTAATGAAGCAATAATAAAAAGAATTTATAAATGATAAGACTGGAAATGAAAAACTAAAATTGTCTTCATTCCCAAGTGACATTTATTTTGAGACCACTGGCTAAGCATATCTCACTACAGCCAGGACCTTCTGAGCTCAGGTGATCCTCCTGCCTCAGTCTCCTGATTAGCTAGGACTATACATACATACTGTCATGCCTGGCTAAGTTTGTAATTTTTTGTAAAGACAGCATCTCACATTGTTGCTCAATGTCTCAAGCTCCTGCACTAAAACAATCCTCCCATCTTGGCCTCCCAATGTGCTGGAATTATAATCATGAGCTACTGTACAGGACCAAAAATGAGAAAATTGTTTGTATAGAAAATACTAAGGAATAATCTTCAAGGCATTCTAGAACTAATATGTAAGCAGGATATGAAGATATACAAAAAAAAAAAAAAAATATATATATATATATATATATATATGTGCTAACTTGAGCATGAAACTTAAAAACATTTAATTAACAATAGAATCCCAGGCTTGGTGCCGGTGGCTCAAGTGGCTAAGGCACCAGTAACATACACCTGAGCTGGCAGGTTTGAATCCAACCTGAACCCACCAAACAACAATAATGGCTGCATCCAAAAAATATCCAAGCATTGTGGTGGGCACTTGTAGTCCCAGCTACTTGGGAGGTGAGGCAGGAGAATCGCTTGAGCCCAGGAGTTGGAGGTTGCTGTGAACTGTAATGCTATGGCACTCTACTCAGGGTGACAGCTTGAGGTTCTGTCTCAAAAAAAAAAAAAAATAGAATCCCAAACAAATACTCATAAATATATTTGATAAAACATGTGAAAAACCTGTCTCCTGAAAACCACAAAACGTTGCTGAGAGAAATTAAAGAAGACTTAACTAAATGGAGTGGTATAATATGTTCTTGATTGAAAGACTCCAATGCATTGAAGGATTTATTTCTCCCAAATCAATGTATAGATTCATTGCAATCTCAATTATCTTTCCAGGAAGCTCTTTCATAGAAATTGATAAGCTGATTCTAAAAATGTATATGGAAATGCAAATGACCTACAATATACAAAGGAATTTTTATAAAGACCAAAGCTAAAGGACTTAAACTACCTTTCTTCAAAACTCACTATAAAGACACAGAAATAAAGAATGTGATACTTAAGTGTCAGGGTTCACTGGGAGTCTGATCTGAGTTGAGCATTGACAAAGAAAACAACATTGGGAAATAATGAGACTTTACACCAACTGAATGCATAAAGCCTGGAGAGGCATACATTAACTCACATGATTCTGATTTCTCATAAACCTTTTATTTATCTCTAACACAAAGTGTATATGCAAAATGTAAAAGTGTCAAAATTCTAAAATAGGATTAGAAAAATCCCAAGAACCCAGGAAGATTGGGTAAAGAGGAAATGGCTGGGTAATCAGGAACATAGGGCAGTGAGTTGTCGATGATGGCAGATGAAATATTTAGAAATGGGGAGGAGAAAACAAGTTCATCGCCACTGGACAAGCAACCCAGCCTCCCTAATCTAACTGATGATCAAGAGTTTAAAGAGTTCAGCCCTCCTGTCTGCTGACTCTCCCCACAGAGATGGTCTGAGCAACTTTGCCTGGTCTGGGGTACCTCTGAGCTCCTTTCATCTTTGGTGGTCTTGGTGAGCCCCCAGGATTGGCAAACCTATTGGCTTTGCCCTGGATGGAGGTGAGGGGCTCAGCAGAAAGTCAGCCTATCTACCTCCTACATATATGGAGGGGGAAATAGGTGAATGAGACAGAATACTAAGAGCAGAAACAGATCTGCACCAACATGGTCAATTGAGTCTCAACAAAGATACCAATGGAATTTAATGGAAGAAAATTTTCTCAACACGTAGTTATGGAACAAGTGGAGATTCACATTATAAAAGAGCTGGCCTTGTCCTCCACCTCACATCATACACAAAAAGAATTGGGGATTAAACATAGACCTTACTGTAAAATCTAAAACTACAGAGCTTATTTTGAAGAAAACATAGTTGAATATCTTTATGACATGGAGATATGCAAAGATTTCTCAGGTATAACACAGAAAAATTACCCATAAAAGAAACCCTGATAAATTTGATTTTATACAATTAAAAACTGCTTATTAAGCCAGGTGTGGTGGCTCACACCTGTAATTGTAACACTCTGAGAGGCTGAGGCGGCTGGGTTGCCTGATTTCTGGAGTTTGACTCCAGCCTGAGCAAGAGAGAGACCCCATCTCTATAAATAGCTGGTGTGGTGACGGACACCTGTAGTCCCAGCTTCTTGGGAGGCTAAGGCAAAAGTATCTCTTGATCCCAAGAATTTGTGGTTGCTGCAAGCTATGATGCCACAGCACTCTGATACTGAGGGTAACAAAGTGAAACTTTGTCTCAAAAGCAAACAAACAACACTGCTCATCAAAAGATACTGGTAAAATGAATAGACTAAGAGACAGTATTCAAAATCACAGTACATGCAACAGACTTCACAAACCAATGAAGAAAGAACTAAAAAATGAGCAAAACCAAAGCAAAAAATGATCAACATCTTCAAGTCAACAGCAAAATGCAAATAAAAACATCTACTGAAAATGTTGAAATGAAAACGAAACTCTATACCAAGTGCAGCCAAGCAGGCAGGGAAAGAGCAGGCTGAAATGTTTCTGGTGGGAAAGCACAAAGTTCCATCTGCATTGAAAAACAGCTTTGCAGTTTAACTTCATAAACAGAAACATCGACATTATTTAACCCAGCAGTTCCATTCCCAGGGATTTATCCAAAAGATAATTAACTATGTGTTCACAAGAAGACTTGTAGAAGAAACCATGGCAGCTTTTTTCAAGGTAGCCCCAGCTAGAAACAACACAAATGATTGTTTGTCATCAGGACAAGTAAACAAATTCTGGTACTTTATACAACGGAATTCTACTCCTAAATAAAAAGAAACAAACTATGAATAAATTTTACTATATGGATAAATCTCACAGATGTTATTTCAAGTAAAAAAAGCCAACACAAGAAAAAAAAAAATGTTCCAGAACAAAATGAACTCAAGTTGAAAAAAAAAAATGCAATCGTTGACTCTGGCACAGAGAACTAAATCAAAAACTCATAAGCGAATTTGGGGGGAGATGAACAATATTCAATATTTGATACAGATGTGAATTATACTTATTTAGCCATTTAAAAAAATTGCGTAACTAAGACATCTGTAAATTTTACCTGAAGCACCTAAAATTTACTGGGGTGCAGGTGTGTGAGTGGCATTACAGATGGTGGAAAGTTTAGAGCTGTTGAAGGTGAGTAATGAATACATTATGCTGCCTCATTCACATGGTAGGTGTTTGAAAATTTCTATAATAGAACATTTTAAAAGCATGAGCTATAAACTGTGTAACATCATGGCAACAAAAATGTTGAAAATTTAATGACATAGAAAATGTTCAGAATAAATGGAAAAAATGAACTTATAAAAAAGTACCTTTTGAAAAGACATACCAATGTGTAGAAAGTGACTGAAAAAAATGCATTCTAAAATATAAGCAGGATTATTTCTTATACAGTAGTGGGATTATAGGAGATTTTAATTTTTTTGTATGCTTTTTTCCTCTTTTTTTTCCTCCAGTGAATACGTAAAGCTTCATCATTATATTGATCTCTTTCTTATAGTTCTTGCATATAACTGATAACTAGCTCAACCCATGGACAGTTTGGGCCTTTGCTCATTTCCTATCTCTGTCAGTGAAGAAGGCCAGGAGGCCTGTCTACCTCCAGTTCCACTTGGCTGAGGGATTCTGAGGACTGAGTAAATTCTCCCAGGGCATGTGCAGGGGTTTCCTCAGATTTCAGAAGAAAACATAATAACTTGTATTTGAATTGTCTAGATTCATTTGATGTCTGTATTTGTCTATTTCATAATGGTTGTTATGTGTTAATCAGTACAGTTGATAATTAGACATACATTAAGATTTTGGAGTGAAATTATTTTTTTGTTGAGTGAACAAAACAATCTGAGGGCACCAATTGAGAAGACAGTTGGTGGCTGTGTCATTTGAGGAGCTCCCTGGGAAGGTGCTCTGAAGAGAGAGAGCCTGCCTGAGAGGTGTGGGGGCCTTCAGGAGCTGTCAGAGGCCTGTCTGGAGAGTTGAGGAGGCATCTGCTTCTGGGTGCTGTTCTCTGAGCACTGAACGATCTGAACCAGACTGCTCCTCACAGCCACGGGCAGGTTGCTGGCATGAGGACTGTTCCCAACCTGACCCAGGTACATATGACATAGAGTATCTTTCATCTTAAATTCAACTAAATGCACAGTTCAATAGCTTGCCATCTTACAGTTTTGATGTGCATTTAAACAATTTGATCATGTGCACACATACGCTATTCCATTGTGTATACATTTGTATGTCACATTTTCTTCCTCTGTTTTTCTGTGATAGGCACTTGAGTTGTTTGCCTATTTTGGCCTATTTTTTGAATGGTGCTGCTGCAGTGAACACAGGAGTGAAGACACAGGTTTGACATACTGATTTCAATTCCTTATGATGGGATGGCTAGATCATAGCACAGTTCTATTTTTAGTATATTTTGAGGAACCTCCAGACTGTATCGTACACATACATTTCACACTTGATCTTAGCCAAAAGGGCGAAAAGCGATGTACACATATATTTCAAAATTACTAAAAGAATACATTTTAAATGGTTTAATTACAAAAAAGAGATAAGTCTGTGAGGTGATGCAGATGTTAATCAGCTTGATATAGTCATTCCACAATGTAAAAATATATAAAAACATCATGTTGTAGCTCATCAATATATACAATAATTATTTGACAATGAAAAAATGAAATTAAATTAAAAATAAAGCAAATGTAACCAATTTAATTTCTAATTATTGTTTGTTTTTTTTATTTATTTTTATTAAACCATAGCTGTGTACATTAGTATGATCATGGGGCACCATACACTTGGTTCATAGATCGTTTGACACATTTTCATCACATTAGTTAACATAGCTTTTGTAGCATTTTCTTAGTTATTTTGCTAAGACCTTTACATTCCACATTTACTAGGATTCACATATACCCTTGTAAGATGCACTGCAGGTGTAATCCCATTAATCCCCCTCCTTCCCCCTCATGGCCTTCGGACATATGAAAAAATGCTCATCATCTTTAATCATCAGAGAAATGCAAATCAAAACTACTTTGAGATATCATCTAACTCCAGTGAGACTACCCTATATCACAAAATCCCAAGACCAGAGGTGTTGGCATGGATGTGGAGAAAAGGGAACACTTTTGCACTGCTGGTGGGAATGCAAATTAATACATTCCTTTTGGAAAGAGATATGGAGAACACTTAGAGATCTAAAAATAGATCTGCCATTCAATCCTGTAATCCCTCTAATTATTGTGTTTTAATGTAGTACCCCTGAATAGTTTAGCAACCCTCTGCATGTGGGGTAAGTAGATAAAGTGAGGCAAGATATTTACTGTTGTGTGCCTTTTTGATTCTAGCCATCCCAGTCCATTTGAAATGGTATCTCACTGAGGTTTTGATTTATATCTCCCTAATGACTAGTGATGTTTAATCATTGATTTTAAAAATATGCTAGCAAACTTTTAATTTCCAACAGCATTTTGTCTTTGGCACATATATCTATATATCTCAAAGATATACATTGGTGTATATATGCATACATACATATATATATATTCTTCTTTTGTTATAAAGACAGTTTTGTTTTGTTTTGTTTTATTCTATTTTTTGCAGTTTTGGGCCAGTGCTGGGTTTGAACCCACCCTCTCCGGCATATGGGGCTGGCACCCTACACCTTTGAGCCACAGGAGCTGCCTCAACATATATATTCTTAAATACATATATTTCACAAACTATTCTGCTTTTTTTTTTAATGGGTTTATAGCTTTCTTTGCCTCTGTAAGGATATTTAGGAGAGTATTCAAAATTTTCCTTTCTTGAGTTTATTTCCTTTCCTTTTTTTTATGTTTTTTTTTTTTTGCAGTTTTTGGCTGAGGTCAGGTTTGAACCCGCAACCCCCTGTGTATGGGGCCAGCGCCCTACACCTTGAGCCACAGTAGCCACCTGTTTCCTTTCTTTATATGTATGTTACTTTAATGTTTTTCATTTCATATCTTTGTCCTCAAATTGTCCAGTCATCCATTGAACTTAAAAGCTTATTGAAATTTGCACACATGGGAATCACTGTTAAACTCTGCTGTCTTCCTTGCAGTGTGATGTAGCTAAAATGTTTAACTTGAGCATGAGTAGATCCCCCAGCTGAGTATTTTTAGGACTTTTCTCCTGGATGATCAGATTCCGTAGAAAAGTTTCTTTTGTTCAGCTGTGTAGAGTAGGGGACAGGGTCTAAATGATTTTTATTTATTAAAAAACAAAAAAACATTAGTTTATTCTCTGAGATTTTGATAGAGATTTTATCATTAGCATTGGCCTCAAAACAGAGACTTACAAACTATGTCAGTTTCAGAATGCTTTCTTTTTCTTTTTCTTTTTTTTTTTTTTTGACATGGCCCCCTGCTTTTGCAGAAATTCGCATTGTGGTTTGTGATTAGCAAGACAAAAAAAATGATTTTTAAAGTTTTTGGCACCACAATCACCTTGATTTCTAGGTCAGCTTAGCTCCTGGGTCCTGGAGAGTCTGACAGTATAAACCAGGCGTGTCTTGGATTTTCCCCCTGCTGACTTCCAGTGTGATTTTCTTCATCCTCTTCTGTCAGTTACAACTGACCTGTTTGCTTTATGACTTCCAAAATCTGTTTTCTTTTCTCTTAGTATCTTTTATGCCTTAGGTTTATTTCCATCTGACAGGGTGTGGGGAGACAGTAGCGGTTAAATGTCCTTGATCCATTTTTAAATACAGGCCAAAATTAAGGAAGCATCAACAACTTTCCCATGTATCTGAATCCTACAATACCCACATAATACAGAAGACCGTCTTGTGGCTCCATTAAAAAAAAAAAAAAAAGACATTATCACTTGGCAGCATTAATGAATTAAGAACTTCCTCTTAAGGACACCAAAACTTGTGAAATGAACTCTGCCAGAAGTAGCTTTTTTCCTGACACCAAAATCATTCTGTCTGAATAAAGCAAACTGACCATCCAGAAGTGCCACACTAGCCTGTGTCTCGATGATATTCAGATTCATGAAAAGAGACCTTGGGCCCCCCTGCAGTTCCATGCACCCTGAGTTGTTGCTGTCCACTGGGCTACTTGGTCCATGACGCAGAGGCAGCACCGCAGACAAAATGAATGATTTTAAAAGGGAAGGCTGGTGCTCGCTCAGGCACAACAACAATCTGCAGTCTTTATTCACATTCTTATATATCCAAACTCATCAGATAAAAATAATCCGAGAATAAAGAAGACAAAAGGTAAAGATTCCTTATCAGTGTTAATGCAGCAAAGTACGTACACACCTTTCTAAACTAAGAATGTGCTGCTTGGAGATAAACAATAATGGAGATAAACCACAAAGGCGCTGGGTTGCCTGTTCTCTTTGCCCCTTTCCCTATATGACTAACTGAAAGTTATTGTGTAAATAGAGGTAGGGAATTAAGTGCAACGGGCCATTGCCCCAGGCAGATGATCTGTCTCCAGCTGCAACTTGGTGGAGCCCTCTGGCACATTCTTTCCTTTAAGGTGTAACTGCCTGCATTTTTCAGCAAAGCCACTTCTGCAAGCTGGGGGAGAATATCCCCCAAAACTCACATCTATCCCAAATACTGGAAATGTTCCTTCTCAGGACCTTGTACCTCAAGGAGCACAAATGAGACTTATTCATGTTACAAGGGTGCAGGGGACTGTGCCCCTTCACTGAGTGAACACAGACTTGGTTTTCAGTAAACATTTATGGCTTCTTACCACACTCTGTAAGTTCAGAATTAGGCACTGAGGAAATTGGGGAAGCAGGGAAGGGAGAAGTCAGTTATGCCTTGAGATGGTCTAAACATTGTGCTTCACATCTCACGGGGAAGCCTCATCTTCTCATGGCTGGACACATCAACCCAGTTTGTCCAAACCTCTACTCTATCTTCCTCTTGGTGGGTGGATGGTGTCTCTGCTCCTATTAGAGGCTAGTCCCTCTGCATCTATGGGGTGCCATCCCCTCACTCTTTAGCATTGGTGTCCTCTGGTTATCCCCTCTCTTTTCTGAATTGCATAGTCCTTGCATTCTGGTGGGTCATCCCCAGCAGAAATTCATATCCCATTCGCTCTTCAACCCCCCTACTCTGACACCTGTGTCCCTACCTGCTGAAGGACCTTATCAAGGTCAGCATTGGCCTCCAGCTGCTTGTGGACATGTCTACATCATCCTCCAATGCAGCTGCCTTTGAAAGACTCCCTAGAACCCTATAACGTGCCCTCTCTGGCCCTTGGTGTGGGCTCCCCCAACCTTCTTCGCCTCTGCCTGCCTCCCTTCCAAGGCCTCTTTGCCATCTCTGCTTCTTTCACTTGGACGTTGAGAGGTGATGAATCCCAAGGCCCTGCCCTTCCCTTTCCTCTGTTTTAACTGTTTATCTTGGGGCATGGTTTAAATTCAGCCCAGTTTTTTTTTTCCCATTTATCCATCTTTTTATTATAGCTTCTGAGTTTTGTACGATATTTGGAAAGGTGTTCTTTTTATTTATTTATTTATTTATTTTTATTAAATCATAGCTGTGTACATTGATATGATCATGGGGCATCATACACTAGCTTCATAAACCGTTTGACACATTTTCATCACACGGGTTGACCTAGCCTTCCTAGCATTTTTTTAGTTATTGTGCTAAGACATTTACATTCTACATTTACTAAGTTTCACATATATCCTTGCAAGATGCACCACAGGTATGATCCCACCTGTCCCTTCCCTCTACCCACCTCCCTCCTCCCTCCTCTCCATCCCCTCCCTTTCCCTCTTCCCCCTATTCTTAGATTGTAACAAAGCAATATATAATTTCAACACAATCCCCATTGAAGCTCCACTGTCATACTTTAATGATCTCGAGAAAACAATACTTCGTTTTATATGGAATCAGAAAAAACCTCGTATACCAAGACATTACTCAGAAATAAAAAGGAGGAATCACTCTACCAGACCTCTGACTATACTACAAATCGATAGTGATCAAAGCAGCATGGTACTGGCACAAAAATAGGGAATTAGATGTCTGGAACAGAATAGAGAACCAAGAGATGAATCCAGCTACTTACCATTATTTAATTTTTGACAAGCCAATTAAAAACATTCAGTGGGGAAATGATTCCCTATTTAACAAATGGTGCTGGATGAACTGGCTGGCAACCTGCAGAAGACTAAAACTGGACCCACACCTTTCACCATTAACTAAGATAGACTCTCACTGGATTAAAGATTTAAACTTAAGACATGAAACTATAAAAATACTAGAGGAGAGTGCAGGGAAAACCCTTGAAGAAATTGGTCTGGGCGAGTATTTTATGAGGAGGACCCCCCCCCCCCCGGGCAATTGAAGCAGCATCAAAAATACACTACTGGGACTTGATCAAGCTAAAAAGCTTCTGCACAGCCAAGAACACAGTAAGTAAAGCAAGCAAACAGCCCTCAGAATGGGAGAAGATATTTGCAGGTTATGTCTCTGACAAAGGTTTAATAACCAGAATCCTCAGAGAAATCAAACATATCAGCAAGAAAAGAACAAGTGATCCCATACAGGCTGGGCAAGGGACTTGAAAAGAAACTTCTTTGAAGAAGACAGGTGCATGGCCCACAGACACATGAAAAAAATGCTCATCCTCCTTAATCATCAGAGAAATGCAAATCAAAACTACTTTGAGATATCATCTAACTCCAGTAAGATTAACCCACATCACAGAATCCCAAAACCAGAGATGTTGGCGTGGATGTGGAGAAAAGGGAACACTTCTACATTGCTGGTGGGAATGCAAACGTCAACAAACATTGGAAAACATATATACCTGCACTCAGCCTAGCAATGTCCCTAACTAGGAAAACATCAGAATACAAAAGAAACACAAACAGCTAAGTGAGGATATAATGTGCTTCATGAAATGACGGAGACATATGCAGAACATGATGGGAGCACAAAGTGGGGCATCTGACCCAAGGAGTGGTCATGGCTGGTATTTTGGAAGAAATGGCCCCTAAGCTACACCTTCCATAAACATAGGAGGAAGTGGACTTAACATTTCTACACTGCTGGTGGGAATGCAAATTAATACATTCCTTTTAGAAAGATGTTTGGAGGACACTTTGAGATTTAAAAATACATCTGCCATTCAATCCTATAATTCCTTTAATAGGTATGTACGCAGAAGACCAAAAATCACATCATAACAAAGATATTTGTACCAGAATGTTTATTGCAGCCCAATTCATAATTGCTAAGTCATGGAAAAAGCCCAAGTGCCCATCAACCCACGAATGGATTAATAAATTGTGGTGTATATACACTATGGAATATTATGCAGCCTTAAAGAAAGATGGAGACTTTACCTCTTTCATGTTTACATGGATGGAGCTGGAACATATTCTTCTTAGTAAAGTATCTCAAGAATGGAAGAAAAAGTATCCCATGTACTCAGCCCTACTATGAAACTAATTTATGGCTTTCATATGAAAGCTATAACCCAGTTATAACCTAAGAATATGGGGAAGGGGGAGAGGGAGGAGAGAGGATGGGCAGAGGAAGGGTGATTTGTGGGATTACACCTGCAGTGCATCTTACAAGGGTACATGTGAAACTTCGTAAATGTAGAATATAAATGTCTTAACACAGTAACTAAGAAAATGCCAGGAAGGCTATGTTAACCATTGTGGAAAAAGTGTGTCAAATGGTCTATCAAACCAGTGTATGGTGCCCAATGATCGCATTAATGTACACAGCTATGATTTAATAAAATATATATATATATATAATTAAATATAAACAACAAAAAAGAAAAAAAAGAAAAAGGACAGATTGTGGTGCCAATCGTGCCTCCGCCACTTCCAAGTACACTAAGCAAGTGACTTAGCTTTTCTAAGCAGTAGTTTTCTACATAAAATGAAACAAATAAGGTTCACCTTTCTGAATAATTAAAAATAATATATATGCACAATAAGGTCATACGAAGGTAGTTAATAAGTATTCATTTGTATTAATCAAAGAGTTTAGCAAGATAAAATCTAGGATAGAGGAAATGCAGAGGATGCCAAAAAAGATACGCACATTTTGAGACAAGAAAAAACTGAATTAAAGTTTTACAGTTTTGGCCGGGGCTGGGTTTGAATCCACCACCTCTGGCATATGGGCCTGCGCCCTACTCCGTTGAGCCATAGGTGCCGCACTGAATTAAAATTTTAATACTCCATATATACTGATAACAAAAGATGAATACAAGTCCCATTTAAGCACCTCTTGTAACTGCAGAAGTCAAATATGACTTGAGTATTACAATTTTACTTTCTAACTCTTAACAATATTTGGGCTTCTATCAGCAAGAAAAATAAGAGGGATGGGTGTTTGGTAGGTAGTTAACAAGGTTAACCCATCACCTGTGGATGTTTTTTCTTTAACTTAAAGGTCTATTTCAAACTTTTTATTTAGAATTTACTAAGAAAATTATAAACATCCTAGAAAATGTTTTGGATTAAATAAGTCCATTTTAGCCCGAAACTCAAGGGAGCCTATTTAAAGAATGAAGAGAGAACTATGCATTTAAAATAGGACAAGAGAATGAACAAAAAAGACAAGAAGCAAGAAAGTAAAATGTGGGAGAATATGGAAGTTCCCAGATTCCAGGTTCCATAGTGCATGAACTTGGAGGTCTACAAAAAGACTTATGCAAAGTCTAATCATAGGATTATAGTTAGTGATTTAAAACTTTACTGAGATCGGTATGTCTAAATGAAAACATAGCTGTACGTATAAGGACTGCTTAGATAAAAAGAGTTTGACTTATTGTTCAGTATATTTTATTTTTTTTTTAATTTATGGCTTTCATATGAAAGCTATAACCCAGTTATAACCTAAGAATATGTGGAAAGGGGTGAGGGGGGGAGGTATGGGGGAGGATGGGCAGAGGGAGGTTGATTGGTGGTATTACACCTGTGGTGCATCTTACAAGGGTACATGTGAAACTTAGTAAATGTAGAATATAATCGTCTTAACGCAATAACTAAGAAAATGCCAGGAAGGCTATGTTAACCAGTGTGATGAAAATGTGTCAAACTTTTTATAAAACCAGTGTATAGTCCCCCATGATTGCATTAATGTATACAGCTATGATTTAATATTAATAAAAATGGGCTATGTGTTTATTTGAAAACAAAGTCTGATTTTGAAAATTAGATGTTAGCAGGTGGTCCAGCCTCTCAGTGCCTCACTGTGGACCCTGCAGTTTTCATCTCTGATGTCATAGTACTTGCCCACATCTTGAAAGCCACCACGAGCAATGTCTTTCTGTGTGAATCATTCTCCCCCCATCCAGGGAATTCACAATCCCATCTTCCAGGATATACTGAAGAAGGGAAGTGAAGGATAAATGAGGAGACTTTTTAAAAAAATCACGGAAAAACAGAATTAAAAGATAAACAGGAGGGGGAGACAAGATGGCGGACTGAAGCCAGCTTTCAACAAAGGCTCCCGTCCAGAAGGAGAGTTAAGGGACAGGAATTTAGTAAGTATCCTGGTGGACTTGAGCCTCACCAAGAGAGAAGGCTGAAGAACGCACATCAACACCGCTGAGGCAAGTTGTGATCACAAGGACGCAAACAAAAGGTACAAAATCCACCACCAAGCGGACGGGAGTCCCCCTCCCCCATGAGACCGGCTCTGGAGCCCCACAATTGAACAAGCGGGCAGAAATTAAAGCCCCTCCCACTACACTCCACGGGAGAGACCTTCTAAAAACTGGACCTACCTCCCCTACTGGGGTGCCGTGGCGTTCTCCTGCCGGACATAGGGCTGAATAAAACTTTGGGAATCCTTTGCCGGCAACCCTGAATCCCCGGCGCTCCCCTCCCGCCCACTGAGGTCTGGAGGCCTGTCCCCCAGGACTTCAGATCCTTGGGTGATTTCTCAAGGGGAGTGGACAGTCCCCGAGTTGCGACTGGTCAGCATTGACTCTGAGGCGCGCCGAGTGAGGAGAGGGCACCGGGCTGAGGGGGAGTCACGCCTCGCGGCACTTCCCTGCGGTGCAGTGCACCAACCCTCCCCGGGCATAGGGGGCCCAAGACTGAATCAGACTCTGGCCTCCCCGCTGAGAGCTGAGAACCCCTACTCTCACTCGGGGTCTGAGGGCCTATCCCCCAGGAGTTCGGCTCCTTGGGTGATTTCTCGAGGGGAGTGCACAGTGCCTGAGCTGCGTCAGGTCAGCGCTGACTCTGGGACACGTGAGCGAGGAGAGGGCACTCCGCTGAGGGGAAATCAAGCCTTGGCGGCACTTCCCTGCGGTGCAGTGCAGGAGCCCTCCCCGGACCGTAGTATTGCGTGAAACTGAATGAAACTCTAGCTTCCCCCCGCCCCACTCCCAATCCGGGTCTGGGGGCCCATCCCCCAAGAGTTCTGATTCTTGGGGGATCTCTTAAGGGGTGTGGACCCAGCACAAACTGCGGCCGCTCAGTGCTGACTCTGGGGCGCGGGACAGAGGAGAAAAGGGTCGCCTGAGTGCCCACACCAGAGCAGCAGTTCCCTGGAGGTAGATCAACAGCCGTTTTTTCTTTAACGGCAGAACGCTCACTTCTGGATATTCTGAGGCCACACCCCCTGTCTCCCTGGGCAACCAGAGGAGGCCACCGGTGACACGGCTCACAAACCCAGAAGCCTCCAGGGCGGGCCGACCCAGAGAGGTGTTCAGACGCAATTCTCCAGCAGCAAAGACGTTTGAACTCAAAACAGCCCGTCTCCTGTAGGCGACGACAGGAACAGAGACAGAACCTCACAAAGTTGTCTGTTCTGTTCTGTTCTGTTAGCAGCATCCATCAGGGACGGGGCTAAGCCTGAGTGAACACCTCCTTCCCATCACCTGCATCAAACACTCAAAGATGTCAGGCCCCATCTCCTCCTGCTAGATAGCGGCAGTCTGCGGGGGCCTGGCAGACTTCCTCGCGATTCAGGCAGGTGCAAACCCCTGGAGTGTCTGTTCACTGCAGGCAACTGGGTTAGCCATCTGCAGAGATACCAGTGACTGGGTCCGACGGAGGGGCAAAGTGGGGAAGGAGACGTCAACCTTCCCAGACTGCTCTGTTTGCGGGGTGGCTCCTCCTGACTCCACGCTGCACTGGGGTGAGCTGTCTCAGAGGAGTCACCAGGCCCCTGTGATCCAGTTCCCAGAGACCTCTTGAACCCTTCCACCTGAGACAAGTGCCGATTGAGACAGTTGATTCGGACCTTTTGAAGTGGGCTAATAGACTGAGGACTTTTCAGGTGGTGCCCTGGGTGTGCGATTGTAGGAAGGTTTGATTCTCCTTTTCCAACTGGGGCCAGAGGTGGGCAGGCGGGGTGACTTAATTGCTGATTTTTCCACACAGCTGAGACTTCAAGCCAGAATAGAAGTTGCAATAGGATCGAACAGAAACCAGCTGAAAACAAGACAGAACCACTTTGCTCCACCACACCAGACAGGGCCCCAGTTTCTCAGGCCACAACACTGTACGGGCCCTCGATAAAACCCCAGGGGAAAAACCAAAGGGAGTAAACCATGGGGCGGAATCAGCGGAAAAACTCTGGTAACATGAATAACCAGAATAGATCAACCCCCCCAAGAAAAGATACGGCAGATGTGATTGAAGATCCCATTCATAAACAACTGGCTGAGATGTCAGAAGTCGAATTCAGAATTTGGTTTGCAGACAAGATTAATAAAATGGAATTAGGAATTCGAGGAGAAATTCAAAAACTGTCTCAAGAATTTAACGAATTTAAAGATAAAACCACCAAAGACTTAGACACACTGAAACAAGAACTTACAGCCCTCAAAGATATGAAAAATACAGTAGAATCCCTCAGTAACAGAATGGAGCAAGCAGAAGAAAGGATTTCTGACATTGAAGATAAAGTCTTCGAACGCTCCCAATCTCTCAAAGAAGAAGAGAAATGGAGAGCAAAAACGGATCACTCACTCAGAGAGCTCTCAGATAATTCGAAAAAAAATAACATAAGGGTTATAGGAATTTCGGAGAACGATGAAGTTGCAGCCAAGGGCACAGAGGCCCTTCTACATGAAATTATGAAAGAAAATTTTCCAGACATGCCTAGAGAATCTGAAATTCAGATAGCAGACAGCTTCAGAACCCCAGCACGATTTAACCCCAATAAGCCATCGCCCAGACATATCATAATTAGCTTCACTAAAGTTAACATGAAAGAGAAGATTCTCAAAGCAGCCCGGCGAAAGAAAACTATAACGTACAAAGGTAAGAATATTAGAATAACTGCAGATCTCTCTGCTGAAACTTTTCAAGCAAGAAGAGGCTGGTCATCAACTTTTAATCTCCTAAAGCAAAAAAACTTTCAACCCAGGATCTTGTATCCAGCTAAACTGAGTTTCATCTATGATGGAGAAATTAAATACTTCAATGACATTCATATGTTGAAAAAATTTGCCATAAGTAAACCAGCTCTTCAGGATGTTCTCAGACCTATCCTCCACAATGACCAACCCAATCCTATACCACAAAAGTAAACTCACTCAGAAACTTCGGATCAAACTCCAACTTCCACACTGGCGAAAGGATTAAAAATGTCCACTGGACCTTTGAAAAACTCGATACCCAAAATTCCACCAGACTTATCCTTACTCTCCATCAATGTGAATGGCTTAAACTGTCCTCTAAAGAGGCATAGGTTAGCTGACTGGATACAAAAACTTAAGCCAGATATTTGTTGCATACAAGAGTCACATCTCAACTTAAAAGACAAATACAGACTCAGGGTGAAAGGATGGTCATCCATATTTCAGGCAAATGGTAATCAGAAAAAAGCAGGTGTTGCAATTTTATTTGCAGATACAGTAGGCTTTAAACCATCAAAAGTAAGGAAGGACAAGAATGGTCACTTCATATTTGTTAAGGGTAATACTCAATATGACGAGATCTCAATTATTAATATCTATGCACCCAACCAGAATGCACCTCAATTTATAAGAGAAACTCTAACAGACATGAGTAACTTGATTTCCTCCAGCTCCATAATCGTTGGAGATTTCAACACTCCCTTGGCAATGTTGGATCGATCCTCCAGCAAGAAGCTGAGCAAAGAAATCTTAGATTTAAACCTAACCATCCAATATTTAGATTTAGCAGACATCTACAGAACATTTCATCCCAACAAAACTGAATACACATACTTCTCATCAGCCCACGGAACTTACTCCAAAATTGATCACATTTTAGGTCACAAGTCTAACCTCAGTAAATTTAAAGGAATAGAAATTATTCCATGCATCTTCTCGGACCATCATGGAATAAAACTTGAATTGAGTAACAACAGGAATCTGCATACCCATACAAAAACATGGAAGTTAAATAACCTTATGCTGAATGATAGCTGGGTCAGAGATGAGATTAAGAAAGAAATCACCAATTTTTTGGAACAAAATGACAATGAAGACACAAGCTATCAGAACCTCTGGGACACTGCAAAGGCAGTTCTAAGAGGGAAATTTATAGCACTGCAAGCCTTCCTCAAGAGAACGGAAAGAGAGGAAGTTAACAACTTAATGGGACATCTCACGCAACTGGAAAAGGAAGAACATTCCAACCCCAAACCCAGTAGAAGAAAAGAAATAACCAAAATTAGAGCAGAATTAAATGAAATTGAAAACAAAAGAATAATACAACAGATCAATAAATCAAAAAGCTGGTTTTTTGAAAAGGTCAATAAAATAGATAAACCTCTGGCCAACCTAATCAGGAAAAAAAGAGTAAAATCTCTAATATCATCAATCAGAAACAACAAAGACAAAATAACCACAGACTCATCAGAAATCCCAAAAATCCTTAATGAATATTACAAGAAACTTTATTCTCAGAAATATGAAAATCTGAAGGAAATAGACCGATACTTGGAAGCACGCCACCTTCCAAGACTTAACCAGAATCAAGTGGAAATGTTGAACAGACCCATATCAAGTTCAGAAATAGCATCAACTATACAAAACCTCCCTAAAAAGAAAAGCCCAGGACCAGATGGTTTCACGTCAGAATTCTACCAAACCTTTAAAGAGGAATTAGTACCTATATTACTCAACCTGTTCCAAAATGTAGAAAAAGAAGGAAGACTACCCAACACGTTCTATGAAGCAAATATCACCCTGATCCCCAAACCAGGAAAAGACCCAACAAGAAAAGAAAATTATAGACCAATATCACTAATGAATATAGATGCAAAAATATTCAACAAGATCCTAACAAACAGAATCCAGCAACACATCAAACAAATTATACATCATGACCAAGTTGGTTTTATCCCAGGATCTCAAGGCTGGTTCAATATACGTAAATCTATAAATGTAATTCAGCACATAAACAAATTAAAAAACAAAGACCATATGATTCTCTCAATGGATGCAGAAAAAGCTTTTGATAATATCCAGCATCCCTTCATGATCAGAACACTCAAGAAAATTGGTCTAGAAGGGACTTTTCTTAAACTGATAGAGGCTATCTACAGCAAACCCACAGCCAATATCATATTGAATGGAGTTAAATTGGAATCATTTCCACTCAGATCAGGAACCAGACAAGGCTGCCCATTGTCTCCATTGCTTTTCAACATTGTAATGGAAGTTTTAGCCACCGCAATTAGGGAAGAAAAGGCGATCAAGGGTATCCATATAGGGTCAGAAGAGATCAAACTCTCACTCTTCGCAGATGATATGATTGTGTATCTGGAAAACACTAGGGACTCTACTACAAAACTCCTAGAAGTGATCAAGGAATACAGCAGCGTCTCAGGTTACAAAATCAACATTCATAAATCGGTAGCCTTTATATACACCAACAACAGTCAAATTGAAAAAGCAGTTAAGGACTCTATCCCATTCACAGTAGTGCCAAAGAAGATGAAATATTTGGGAATTTACCTAACAAAAGACGTGAAAGATCTCTATAAAGAGAACTATGAAACTCTAAGAAAAGAAATAGCTGAAAATGTTAACAAATGGAAAAACATACCATGCTCATGGCTAGGAAGAATCAACATTATCAAAATGTCCATACTACCCAAAGCAATATATAATTTCAACGCACTCCCTATTAAAGCTCCACTGTCATATTTTAAAGATCTTGAAAAAACATTACTTCGTTTTATATGGAATCAGAAAAAACCTCGAATAGCCAAGACATTACTCAGAAATAAAAACAAAACAGGAGGAATCACACTACCAGACCTCAGACTTTACTACAAATCGATAGTGATCAAAACAGCATGGTATTGGCACAAAAACAGAGAAGTAGATATCTGGAATAGAATAGAGAACCAAGAGATGAATCCAGCTACTTACCGCTATTTGATTTTTGACAAGCCAATTAAAAACATTCAGTGGGGAAAAGATTCCCTGTTTAACAAATGGTGCTGGGTGAACTGGCTGGCAACCTGCAGAAGACTGAAATTGGACCCACACCTTTCACCATTAACTAAGATAGACTCTCATTGGATTAAAGATTTAAACTTAAGACATGAAACTATAAAAATACTAGAGGAGAATGCAGGGAAAACCCTTGAAGAAATTGGTCTGGGTGAGTATTTCATGAGGAGAACCCCCCGGGCAATTGAAGCAGCTTCAAAAATACACTACTGGGACTTGATCAAACTAAAAAGCTTCTGCACAGCTAAGAACACAGTAAGCAGAGCAAGCAGACAGCCCTCAGATTGGGAGAAGATATTTGCAGGGTATAACTCTGACAAAGGTTTAATAACGAGAATCCACAGAGAACTCAAACGCATCAGCAAGAAAAAAACAAGGGATCCCATCGCAGGCTGGGCAAGGGATTTGAAGAGAAACTTCTCTGAAGAAGACAGGCGCACGGCCTTCAGACATATGAAAAAATGCTCATCATCTTTAATCATCAGAGAAATGCAAATCAAAACTACTTTGAGATATCATCTAACTCCAATGAGACTAGCCTATATCACAAAATCTCAAGACCAGAGATGTTGGCGTGGATGCGGAGAAAAGGGAACACTTCTGCACTGCTGGTGGGAATGCAAATCAATACATTCCTTTTGGAAAGATATATGGAGAACACTCAGAGATCTAAAAATAGATCTGCCATTCAATCCTGTAATTCCTCTGCTGGGCATATACCCAGAAGACCAAAAATCACAACATAACAAAGATATTTGTACCAGAGTGTTTATTGCAGCCCAATTCATAATAGCTAAGTCATGGAAAAAGCCCAAGTGCCCATCGATCCACGAATGGATTAATAAATTGTGGTATATGTATACCATGGAATACTATGCAGCCTTAAAGCAAGATGGAGACTTTACCTCTTTCATGTTTACATGGATGGAGCTGGAACATATTCTTCTTAGTAAAGTATCCCAAGAATGGAAGAAAAAATACCCAATGTACACAGCCCTACTATGAAACTAATTTGGGACTCTCACATGAAAGCTATAACCCAGCTACAACTTAACAATAGGGGGAAGTGGGAAAGGGAGGGGTGGGTAGAGGGAGGGGAATCGGTGGGATCACACCTGTGGTGCATATTACAGGGGTATTTGCCAAACTTGGTAAATGTAGAATATAAATGTTCTGGCACAGTAACTGAGATAACGCCGGAAAGGCTATGTTAACCACTGTGATAAAAATGTGTCAAATGGTTTATGAAGTGAGTGTATGATGCCCCATAATCATATCATTGTATACAGTTATAATTTAATAAAAAAATTAAAAAAAAAAGATAAACATAAAAAAATATAAAGTGTATTTATCATCATAAGCTTCATCAAGGTTAAGCCATATTTTTAAGCAATTGTACCAGCCATGTAGTCCATCCATAAAGAGCTGAGGGTCCTCAGAATTTAACCACTTCAATGCAGTCTCTTTTACTTTTTTCTTTCTTTTTTTCTTGTTTTTTAAAGACTCAACTTGTCACCCTTGGTAGAGTGCCGTGGTGTCATAGCTCACAGCAACGTCCAACTCTTGGGCTCCAGAAATTCTTTTGCCTCACCCTTCCATGTAGCTGAGACTATAGGCACCAGCCACAATGCCCAGGGTCTTTTTTAGAGACAGGATCTTGCTCTTGCTCAGGCTGGTCTTAAACCCAAGAGCTCAGGCAGACCACCCACTTTGTCCTCCCAGAGTGCTAGGATTACAGGTAGTAGCCACCGCAACTGGACTTCTTTTATATAATTAACTGAGAAAACTGGGTGCCTTTTAAAGATTTTTTTTAAGATTAGGAAGCAAAAAGAAGTCAGAAGGAGCCAAATCAGAACTGTAAAGTGAATGCCTAATACTTTTCCATGAAAATTCCTACAAAAGTATCCTTGTTTGCTGAGTGGAATGAGCAGGAGCATTTTTGTGGTGGAGCTTTTTGTGAGCTTTCCCAAGCATTTTTATAGTTAAGCTTTCACTAACTTTCCCAAAATACTCTCAAAATAAACAGATGTGATCATTCTTTGGCCCTTCAGAAACTCAAAAAAAAAAAAAAAAAAGTCTTAAACATCCCCCAAACTGTTGCTATGACCTTTGCTCTGGACTGATCCACCTTGGCATTGTCTGGACTACTCCCATCTCTGTGTCACAAATGCTTTGGTCGCGCTTTGTCTTCAGCATTGTACTGATAGAACCATGTTTCATCTGCTGTTACAACTTTTCAAAGACATGCTTCAGGAACTTGACTCCACTTGTTTAAAATTTCCATTGAAAGTTCTGCTCTTGGCTGCAGCCATTGTGACCTCAATGGTTTTGTCTTCCATTGAGTGGAAAGTTTGATGGACTTTCATTTTTCAGCTGGAATTGTGTAAACTGAGCCAATTAAGATGGCTGTGGTATTGGCTATTATTTCTGCTGTTTACACCAAGAAGGCATAAACACAATACATTTTTCTTCACAAATTGATGTGGATGGTCTACCAACGTGGGCTTCATCTTCAACATTGTTTTGTCCCTTCTTAAAATGAATTATCCATTTGTAAACTACTAGTTTCCTTGGGGCATTATCCCCATAAACTTTTTGTAAAGTATCAATGATTTTATTATTCATCCTCCCCAGAATCATCATAAATTTGATCTTTGTTCCTATTTCAATTTTATCAAAATTCATGTTGGGCTGACAGGGCTCTTCCAAACTGATTCCTTATCCTTCTTGGTGCCTCAAACTAGATTCTGTTCAGACATGTTATGATAAGTTAGTATGAGTTCATTTGCGTGCAAAAAAGCCTTTTGAAATCAATGCATAGTTTTTCCATAATATGCATTTTCCATGCTTTTTTGAAGGTGACTTACATGTCATTTACTAAATTCATTGATTGAATATTTATTTTTTACTAGGTCCCATGCTAGTATTATGGAAATAATAATGAATAATAAATGGCCTCTACCCTCATAATGCTTATGGTTGATTTATACTTATCAAAATAGATGCTCTAAATGTATTTTTTTAAACATTAATATATGTGGGCATAGTCTACTGAACCATTAGAATCATTAGAATAATACATCACATAAGTTATAAAGTGCAAGTGTTCTCATGAGCTGAATAATTAATAAACATTTATTTAAATCAATTTCAAAACGAATCACACCTGATCCTTAAAAAACACTCCATGAGCAATTGAAATTGTGTAAACATGGCCCTTAATCCCTGAATTTAAATCTGTCCTCTTTACATACAGCTCTCATCAAAAATATTACTTCTTCATTATTATGTGGCAGGCTTCCTTCTTCTCATGAAGGACCAAAAAGTATTTAGAGAGAGTTGATGAAAATATATATTCCAGACTGCTATTTGTATGAAAATCTGTGTATTCCTTGACAGAACAAAAAAGATGAAATCTGAATGATGTAAATAAAAGTAAAAAAAAACAAAAAACAAAAAAACAACAACACATACCTGCAAGTGATGTAGGGTGAGCAACCTGCTGAGGAACGGGCATCAGACGGGCATTGTTGTGATTAATTGTGTGTCAACTTGGCTGCCGTGTGGTTCACCAATTGTGTGGTCAGATAGCAGTCTAACTGTTGCTGTGAAAGTGTTCTGTATGTGTGATTGACCTCTACCTATAATCAAATGACTTTAAGCAAAGGAGATTATCTTTGATAATGTGGGTGGGCCTCACCTAATCACCTGAAGGCCTTATGAGCAAAGACTGAAGTTTCCTGAAAAGAAGGAATTCTACCTTGAGACTGTAACATAGAAGTCTGGCCTGAATTTCCATCCTGGCCTGTAGATTTTGGACTTTCCAGCATCCACAGTCATGTTAGGCGGTTTCTTAAAACAAATCTATTTCTCTTTCTCTCTCTTCTACTTTTTCTCATATTCATTCTGTTTTTTTATCAGAAGAAATCTAGCAGATACAGGGATTAATTCAATAAGAAGAAAAGTGATCAAAAGGTGTTTAAAATAGGGTAATTTTAGAAAACCAAGAGATAAAGGAGAGGAAAACCCATTCTCAGTGTCTGGGTGCAGTGGCTCACACCTGTAACCTTAGCACTCTGGGAGGCTGAAGCAGGAAGGATCCCTTGAGCTAGGAGTTTGAGACCAGCCTGAGCAAGAGTGAGACCACATCTCTATGAACAATGGAAAAATTAGCCAGGCATTTTGGCAGGTGCCCTTAGTCACAGCTCCTCGAGTGGCTGGGGCAAGAGTGTTGCTTGAACCCAGGAGTTTGAGATTTCTGTGAGCTAGGCTGACACTACAGCCCTCTAGCCTGGGCAACATAGTGAGACACTGTCTCAAAAAAAAAAAAAAGCACCATTCATAGAATTAACATGGTGAGACCAGAATTAGGAGTATTGAGAGAAGGTTTTCTTTGCAGAGTGTGAGATGACAGTCCACTCCTCACTTAGCCAAGTTAAAACAGCGCTGTTTGGCATGAAAAGAAGATGTGCTATGTCCCCAAATGACAGATATGGAGATGTTCAAGATCTAGGATTCAGCTCTGAGTAGCTCATTCAAACTGGTATCTACAGAAACAGATCTTACATTGGAATATTTACCATTCCAGATTCAGGATTAAGTTAGATCCTACTAAAGAACCACTGAATTAGAGATGATGGGAGCTGTAAACCCCAGCAGAAGCAGTGACGCCTGGTGCAGATCTCACTGGAGGTCTCCTGTGGTAGTTGATGTGTCCTAATGATCAGAACTTGGACATCCTCTGGGGACTCTTGGAAATCCCTGAAGTTACTTCTCAGGGGGTATAGAATCATGAATTTGCCAGTGCTGTGCATTGCAAACCAATAAAATATAATGTCCAAAATGTCAGTATAGCCGGGCACAGTGGCTCATGCCTATAATCCTAGCACTCTGGGAGATTGAGGTGGCTGGATTGCCTGAGCTCATGGGGTCAAGAACAGCCTGAGCAAGAGTAAGACCCCATCTCTAAAAATAGCTGTGCACTGTGTCAGGCTCCTGTAGTCCCAGCTACTGGGGTGGCTAAGGCACGAGAATTGCTTGAGCCAAAGAATTTGAGGTTGCTGTGAGCTAATGGCACGCTACAAAGGGCAACAAAGTGAGACTCTGTCTCAAAAATAAATAAATAAATAAAATTTCAGTATAAAAAAATCTAAAAAACTCCATAGTGTTCATATAATGTTGTTGCTAAACCAAATTCAGTAGAGTAAGCTTATGTACATTTTGTATATCATATAAATCCCATGTGCTTATTTAGTATTCAAAAACATCACCATCCAATCCAGCTATACTTAGTAGAACACAGATCAGCCTATAATGAGATTTTCCGTCTTTCAAGGTTAATATAAGAATTAATATTATTAACTAATGTTATGAATTAATATTATTAATATAAGAATACTCAAGCAAAACTTATGTTTTTTAGGCTACCAGAAATCCAGCTCTTAAGAATTAGTTCCTGGCTTTAAAGTTTAAAAAATTTCAAAATCTTCACAGGCTTAAACACAATCGCACAGGGCCCAAAAAGGACAGCCTTTTTTCTTAAATGATGACTCAATCTGTCTTCTTAGACTGACTAAATGCCCCTTTCATTAAGCAAAGCCACTTATGCTTTTTAAGTCTCAGTTGGGGAAGGACCATGTTTGCAAACCACGTCCTTTTAACAGCAATAGAAATTTCAATAAAGAGTAAATTTTGAAGGGGGAAGGTAAAGGATAAAGTTACCTATGGGGTACAATACACTCTACTCAGATGATGGGTACACTGAAAGCCCAGACTCTATTACTATACGATATATACATGTAACAGATTTCAACTTGTACCCCTAAGTCTATTCAAATAAAAAATAAGTTTTTTAATTAAAAAAAAAAAAGATTTTCAAGCCAAGTGAAGTGGCTATAATCCTAGCACTGTGGGAAGCCAAGGAAGGAGGATTGCTTGAGCTCAAGATTTCGAACAAAGGCAAGGCTCCACCTATACAAAAATTTTAAAAACTAGCCAGGTGTTGAGGCAGGTGCCTATAGGTGCCTACTCAGGAAGCTGAGGCAGGAGGATCCCTTGGACCTAAGAGTCTGAGGTTGATGTGAGCTTGGCTGATGCCATGGCACTCTAGCCTGGGCAACTTTTAAAAACAATTTTAAAAGAGTATATTTTGGAATCACTGTTAATTTTTTTTTTTTTGACCACGTCTCACTCAGTCATACTGGGTAAAGTGCTGTATCATCCTCCTGGCTCGTTTTAATCTCAAACTCCTGGGTTCAAAGGATTCTCTTTCCTCAGCCTCCAGAGTAGCTGGGACTACAGATGCCTTCCCCCATGCCTGGCTAGTTTTGTCTATTTTAAGTAGAAACAGTATCTCACCCTTGCTCATGTTGGTCTTGAACTCCTGAGCTGGAGGGATCTTCCCGCCTCAGCCTCCCAGAGTGACAAGATTAAAGATGTGAGCCACTGCACCTAACCAGAGTCACTATAATTTTAAGACCTCTCCCAAACCCTCCCATAATGGGTCATTGAAAAAAAACCCAGATGAAAATTATAGAAATGGTTGGACATAACATTTGACAGCATTGCTACTGACACAGAACCTAAGGTACCGTCTCCGTCTGTGCTGGGCAACACCTCTGTCCTTTCCTTCCTTGCCCCTCCAGTCCTTCCTTCCTTCTTCCTTCCCTTCTCCTTGCATTCCCAACCATACAGCACTCTCACCTCCACTCCTCAACCTTCTCCTGCCCACCACAACCACAACAGAAAAGTGCATTAGCGGATGATCCATTACTAAGCTGACTGAACATTGAAACTGGCCTATTTGGGAAATTGCCATTAACTCTGTCCTGGTTTCTCGGAAGGTCAGATATCAACTTAGTTTTGGTTTGGTACACAGGGGTGACTCCATTTAGGTTTTTAATCAGATCTATTGAAGACAAGTGCAGGAGCTTAGTCCACAATAATGACCTCCTATAATTTTTACTTAAAATTATAATTTATAAAACATTTTTAATATATAAAAAAATTATGAAAAATATATACATTTATATATATTTATTTTTATATATTTATATATAATTATATTATAATATATTTATTTATTATATTTAAAATCATATTTATATTTTATAAATGTAATTTAAGTATATTTATATACTTATAATATATTTACTTATAATATATTTATATATAATTATTTTATATATTTTATAAAAATATATATTATAAATATAAAAATAATATAAAAAATATAAATTATTTTTAAAATCTGGAAAAAATGTTTGTAGAAAACAATTTTTTTTATCCAAACAGAGACTCACTCTATTCCCCTGGATAGATTGCCAATGGTGTCATAGCTCACACTAACCTAAAACTCTTGGTCTTCATCACTCCCCCTATCTCAGCCTCCCTAGTAGCTGGGACTACCGGTGGCCGCCACAACTCTGGGATAGTTTTTCTATCTTTTTTTTTTTTTTAAGCCAAGTTTTTCTATATTTATTAGAGACAGGGTCTTGCTCTTGCTCAGTCTGGTCTTGAACTCCTGAACTCAAGCAATCCACCCACCTCAGCCTTACAGAGTGCTGGGATTATAGGTGTGATCCACTGCCCCCTTCAAAATTTAATGTAGAAAGTTTATTTGAAACAATGGCCTTTAATTTTTTTTATTAAATCATAGCTGTGTACATTAATGCAATTATGGGGTACAGTGTGCTGGTTTTATATACAATTTTAAGAAGGGAAGAAGTATAAATAGAATTGGACTGGAGAAAAATTATATTATCTTGGAATTATTTTTAAGATCAACCTACCTATGAGTCAGTCCCACGCTCTCATGCACATGGTATGAGAAGACCTAGCCCAGGATTACCCCTGTCCTGGGAAGACAAGAAAAAATAAAGGAGAGTTAAGGAAAAAATTCGCAAATCAGGTGGACGACAAAAACGCTGGCCTTTTACTACAAGCCTAGGCAAAATGCTTATCCTGCTTATTTCACCAAAAGAAGAAACCTGCTAGTGGTCTTGGCCTTTACCACAGCCTTCATGGCATTTTCTTAGTTATTCTGGTAAGATATTTATATTCTACACCTAGCAAATTTTACACGTACCCTTGTAAGATGCGCCATAGGTGTGGTCCCACCAATTACTCTCCCTCCACCCATCCTTCCCCCTCTCTTCCTCTCCCTCTCCCTTTTCCCCTTCTTCTTCGGCTATAATTGGGTTATAACTTTCATAAGAAAGCTATAAATTGGTTTCATAGTAAGACTGAGTCCATTGGATACTTTTTCTTCCATTTTTGAGATACTTTGCTAAGAAGAATATGTTCCAGTTCCATCCATGTAAACATGAAAGAGGTAAAGTCTCCATCTTTCTTTAAGGCTGCATAATATTCCATGGTGTACATATACCACAATTTATTGATCCATTCATGGGTCAATGGGCACTTGGGCTTCTTCCATGACTTAACAATTATGAATTGGGCTGAAATAAACATTCTGGTACAATTATCTTTGTTATGATGTGATTTTTGGTCTTCTGGATATATACCTAGTAGATGGATTGTAGGCTCAAATGGCAGGTCTATTTTTAGATCTCTAAGTATTCTCAAAACATCTTTCAAAAGGAATGTATTAGTGTGAATTCCCACCAGCAGTGTAGAAGTGTTCCCTTTTCTCCACATCCACGCTAACATCTCTGCTTTTGGGATTTTGTCATGTGGCCTAATCCTACTGGAGTTAGACGATATCTCAAAGTGGTTTTTATTTACATTTCTCTAATGATTAAGGATGATGAGCATTTTTTCATTTGTCTGTAGGGTATGTACCTGTCTTCTTTGGAGAAGTTTCTATTCAAGTCTCTTGCCCACCCTGAGATGGGATCACTTGTTCTTTTCTTGCTAATACATTTGAGCTCTCTGAAGGAATACTACCCCACACTCTATGAAGCAAATATTACCTTGACCTCCAAACCAGAAAAAAGGCCAAAAAAAGATAAGAAAATTATAGAACTATATCACTAATGAATATTGATGTGGAAATATTAAACAAGATCCTAACAAACAGAATCCAGCAACACATCAAACAAATTACTGTGACCGAGTGGGTTTTATCCCAGGGTCACGATGGCCTTTTCTTTTCTTTTCCTTCTCTATTTAGTTGACATATCTTTCCCTCCATAGAAATGTTTCTGCTCTCTTTCACCTTTTTATATTTTATTTGGCATGTTAGTTTCTACTCTATATTGGAAGCATTTGCATAAATTAACATTTAACCTCTCTTCCTCTTCCTACATCTGAAAACCATCTTGAAAATGATGCGAAACTTGGTAAATGTAGAATGTAAATGTTTTGGCACAGTAACTGAGATAACGCCGGAAAGGCTATGTTAACCACTGTGATAAAAATGTGTCAAATGGTTTATGAAGTGAGTGTATGATGCCCCATAATCATATAATTGTATACAGTTATGATTTAATAAAAAAATTAAAAAAAAAAGAAAATGATGCTTTTGACACAGTTTCTAATATCATAAGTTCTCAACTGGATGAATGTGTACAATACCTTGAACTTTTCTAAATATGTCCATTCACACTTATTTTCATGAATGAATCCCCTGAAGAATATTAATGACACACTTTCCTTTCTATGGGGAGCTTGACACAATTGCTCCTCTCTACTTCTACATGGTTCTCTCATGTAGGTCAAGGACACAAGGTAATCTGAGATCTGCAATTAGATCCTTAACCAAGGGATATAGCTTTTAAGAGATTAGGTGAGTGTTGCTTTTGTGGGAAGAAGTATAAATAGAATTGGACTGGAGAAAAATTATATTATCTTGGAATTATTTTTAAGATCAACCTACCTGTGAGTCAGTCCCTTGCTCTCATGCACATGGTATGAGAAGACCTAGCTCAGGATTACCCCTGTCCTGGGAAGGCAAGAAAAAATAAAGGAGGGTTAAGGAAAAAATTTGCAAATCAGGTGGACAACAAAAAACTCAGGCCTTTTACAACAAGCCTAGGCAAAATTCTTATCCTGTTTATTTCACCAAATGAAGAAACCTGCTAGTGGTTTTGGCCTTGCTTTCTAGCTAGTATTAGGATGAATTTTCTTAGACAGTTTTCCATTCACTTAATGCTTAGAACTCCACAGGGCCTAATTTAGTGGCACCAACCATTTAATACTGATCACAAGCCAACACGACTAACAGCAATAATAATACCAATAGAATTGATATAATGATCCTCTTTCTGTAAAAAATGATAAAGACCAGGTACCAGAAAAGTAAACATATTTTCTTTGGGATGCAAATCTAATTAGTTTTGAACAGATGTTAGCATCCAGAGTGATTTATAATAGTTCATATTATTTCACCTTAAATTAATTTTTCAATAAACCTTTAATTCAGTAAAAATTAAAATAAATTATTTGAAACAAATTAGAATATTAAGCTACTCCAAAGGAAAAACTACTTTACAAAAATTATGGAGGATATTTTTGTTGTGTGGGGTTTCTTGGTTGGTTGGTTGGTTTTTTTTAAATTCTGACTTCATCACTCAATTTAAATAAAGAATTGTCAGCAAAGAATTCTCTTTGAAGGTCTGGCTGGCAAGTTTCTAGGAAATCATAGTCATATGTCTAAAATGGTTCAGACATTCATTGTAATTTTCTAGATGCCACAGATTTCCTACCTCTGAAAAAGAACAAAATTCTAAATATCTAGTTTTTATGCAAATTTTCAGTTATTCCTCAGTATATTCAGGGGTTTGGTTCCAGGATTCCCTCATGTACCCAAATCCACACATAACTCAAGTCACACAGCTGGTTGTGTGGAATCCGAATATCTGAAAATCAACCCTATATACTCAGAGTTTTCACATTTTGTGAATATTGTGTTTTCGATCTTCATTTGGTTGAAAAACATCAGCACATAAGTGGACCCAGGCAGTTCAAACAGTGTTGTTCCAGGGTCAACTGTATTTCTGTTAAATATTTATGTACATTGTTCTTACAAAACAGGCCGCTTTTCATTTAGAACCAAGAACAAAAAGAATTTACTTAATTTCATTTTAAATATGTGTGTTTGAACTTAGAAAGCAAACCCACCCCAGCACACACAAACACACGTGTGCAAGGTTCAGGTGTGCACAGGTGCAGGTGTGCGGGTGAGGGTGTGCAGGTGCACGCATACACAAAGAAACTTACCCCTCTCTATATTCATTTGTGCAGGTACACGCATACACATCATTACACTGAGTGGAAAACTTACTCTTCTCTGGATTCATTTGAGCCCTCTGTCCCTCTTCTTCCTTCTTCCTTTCACCTCTTCCTTTTGCAGTTGGATTTAAAATTATTTAGAGATGATAATGATCAGGCAAAAGCTTAGTGGAGATAGGGAAGAGATTGGGTGGAGCAGTGTTTTTCAACCTTTTTTATCTCACAGATCACTTGAACCTATAGTTAAACTTCCACAGCACACTTAAATTAAGTTGGTCAAAAAAAAAAAAAAAGAATATAGTTACTGTTCTTTAAACTTTGTTCAAAAATAATTTAATTAATGATCTTTAAAATTTCTCTTGGCACAACAGAATATGCTAAGATCCTCTCTGAGCACGCCAGTGTGCTGCAGTACATGGGTTAAAAATCACTGGTGTAGAAGGAATAGGGTAAGATTTACAGAAAGTTGGATTAAAAAGACAAGAGCTGAAAAGGGTTGATATTTAATAACATTGGGCTCCTTTATGACTCACTTCAAGCATAATTTTAAATGACTTTGATCCTGAAAAAAATTTCTTGCCCCAAACACCGCATCTCAGAAAGCATATCAATGAAGTGAGTAGTTTCCAAAGAATGCTTTCAATGATTTTAAAATAGATCAGGATGAGATAGGAGGATTACTTGAGCTCAGGAGTTCAAGACCATCTTGGATAACAGATTGAGACCTCCATGTCTGTAATTTTTTTTTTTTTTAATCTAGCCAAGTATGTTGGTTCACGCCTGTATGCTCAGCTATTGAACAGGCTGAGGTCGGTGGATCTCTTGAGCCCAGGAGTTTGAGGTTGCAGTGAGCTGGACTGACACCCTGGCACTCTAGCCTGGGTAACAGAGTGAGATCCTCTCTAACATACAAAACAAACAAAAAAAAAGAAAAAAAAACATAAGCCAAACTGAAAGTTGAGTTTCAATTCTCATATTTGATCCCAATATAGTAATGATCTTTATCCCAATATGATCTTTAACTAGTACAATACCACTGATACCAACATGTCTACATGGCTTAGATTAATAATTCATAGAATCAGATGATTTCTGCTTTGGGAAGACTATAGCCCGTTGCTCCACTGTAGCAGCTAGAAAAAAGAGTGGAAAAATTGCCAAAAGCATCCTTTAAGTAAAGCAGAGTGATGAGGAGTGAATAGGATCCAGGTGTACCGTAATTCCAGATGAGGGAGGGCCTTCCTGAATGAGTTATCACCACGTATTTTCTTACAAGGGGAAGGAAAAGGGGGTCTTCACTTACTCTGCATGAAGACTGGAGGAAAATCTATCAGTATGGATTCTGGCAGTCAGATGGACAGAATGGAAGCTTGAAGTATCCACAGTGAAGCCAGTTTCCCCAGAGGACACTTGCTGAATCCTCGCACTACATGTGGGAGGCAGGGAAAAGAAGAACTGTAATGGCAGAGTAAAATTTCCCATAATCTCGTAATGCTTGGGAAACAAACTCTCTTTAGAAGGATGGGGCCTGCCTGAAAGATATGAAGCAATGGGAATGCTTACATATTACTAATAGGAGGATAAATTAATATTACCACAAGGGAAACTTCTTTGGCACAATCTATTAAATACATATACACTATGACCCAGAAATTCTGCTCCTGGTTTGTATGACACAAGGGAAGTTGCACGTGTTTACCCAAAGACATGTATAAGAATATCCATAGCAGTTTCATTTATTATAGCCAAAATTGGCCAGAGAGAAACCCTAATATTCAATAGTAGAATAGGTAAATAAATGGTGACATATTTATTTAATAGAACACCCAGCAAACAAAAATGACAAATTGCTGCTATTTGCAGCAATATGAGGAAATCTCTTAGACAAAATACTAAAGAAAAAATAGCCACCCCCCCCAAAGCATATACTGCATGATTTTGTTTATATGAAGTTCAAAAAAGATAAAGTAAAACTAATGTCTGATTATCTAGGTTTGGCAAAGACATAATGAAACTTGCTGGATGATAACGATGTTTAATGTCAACCTGGTAATGCTTATCTGATTATATGCGTACATAAAAATTTATGAACCTGATTACTGAATCCAAAAATCAATACAAAACACACAAAAAAAAAACCCATAAAATCATCTAATTTTAAAATTAGAAAGCTTAGTTATCACCTTAGCCAACTTGTGGTTTGTTGTTGTTGTTGCCCTCGGTAGCATGCCATGGCATCACAGCTCACAGCAACCTCAAACTCTTGGGCTTAAGTGATTCTCTTGCCTCAGCCTCCCAAGTAGCTGGGACTACAGGTGCCCAGCACAATGCCTGGCTAGTTTCCTCCCTGTTACATCTCAGTTCTTTAGATCTATAAGTTGCATGGCCTGGCAGTCATCTCTCCTCCACTTCCCCTCAGTCTAGCAGCCTCCAGTGCCTGCTCATGTGATGTTCATGTGGGCCCAATGGTTATCACTGAGCCAACTTAGACAACAGAATTGAGATAAATCAATCTGAAGACAACAAAGATATCCATCATGAGATTAAAATGCACAACACATCTAATTTCAGAGTCATTTACTTTGGTGTCTGTTTTTGAAAGATACCAGCTACTGCTCAGTATCTCTTGGGGCGGATTGTGTCTGCAGAAAGGCTGATCCAATTTTCCTGTAACAAGACACCAATCATCAGCAACCACTATTTTCTCTTATAGGAAGTACGTCATGTGGAAGCTCATCCTAAGAAACACCAACAGGAAGGTAGAGAAGAGAGGGACAAGGCGAGGGCCCTGCACACCTGAGACTCCACCAGGCGGCAACCACTGTGGGACTGTGGAACACGGCAGGGAGTTGGCCCACCTGAGGGGCAAGATGTCTGGGGGTATTCAGCCACCATCTCCTGTCCATCCCTCAATTCTTTAGCAGCCCCATGAAGAACAACTAAAACTGTATATTTCTTAAATTGCTGCCCCACCACCAACTCACTGAGTGAAGCCCAGCAAATGGGACTCTGGCAACTCCAAAAAGATGTGCATTATCAGCACAGGAGTGAAGCAGGGAGCTGTCCCACTGCTGGAGAGACAGCTCTGTAACTGCATTCACAGCTGGCACTTTCTTGTTCCCACTGTCTTTTCCTTCACAGAGCTGAAAAAATGCTTTTCCCCCTTTATGTGTTATTCATTCATAACCTGTGTGGTTTTTATAATCTCGGAAATAATTCTAATTTATGAATGGGAAAAGCGAGTAAGGTACTAGTGCATTTACAGAGCCCGGTGATCACCCAGCATTTAAGGCCCCAGAATTCCCTCCAAGGGCTGCACTGGTAGTCAGACCTGAGTGGAAGTATCTCCAGGGGGCAGCAATTTATGAAATCTACAGCTTTAGTTGTTCTTCATGGGGCTGCTAAAGAATTGAGTCCAGGGCAACTAGCGCATGCAAGCTCACCTGTCCTGTTTTTTTTTTTTTTTTTTTGGCCGGGGCTGGGTTTGAACCCACCACCTCAGGCATATGGGACCGGCGCCCTACTCCTTGAGCCACAGGCGCCGCCCAACACCTGTCCTGTTTTATTTAATCTTGACCTGGGAAGAGACAGCCATACTATCCCAAAGGATTTCTGCACAGGGTATACCCACTAGATTTCAGATAATACAGAGAATTGTGACTAAAGGGTTGCATTATTGAGAAGCCTAAATGCTTCCTTTTTAAAAAGTAATATAAAAATAAGTCTTGAGGGCCGTGCCTGTGGCTCAAAGGAGTAGGGTACCAGCCCCATACAACTGAGGTGGTGGGTTCAAACCCAGCCCCAGCCAAAAAAAAAAAAAAAAAACCCCTGCAAAATAAATAAATAAAATAAGCCTTGGTAAGACCCTGCGGGATGTGGTCTTAGAGTCCGCCTTTGCTTAATTTGATCTTGGGTGGGAACTCACTTCATAAAAGCTTTCAAGTCCATTCCCTCACCTTCCAGCATATCTTTTTAAAATATTACAAGGAACACAGTACTGTATTCAGTAATTCAGGAGGGGGAAAAGACTGCTAGTTCAATTCACCAAAAGCATGCATAAAAGGCAGAAGTAAATAAAGAAGCCAAGAATTCCTCTTTTAATTAAAAAACTTTAAAAACAAACTGGGCTGAACACTACTTTTGCGTTACAGTGTCCCTTTTGGCCCACGACGTTCCAGTGTCGCAGCCGCGCTTTCTCCCCACAGCACTTCCCGGCCGGGCTCGCGCGAGTTCCTCCTACCGCTGGGCGCTGATGACACTTTGGTTGGCTTTACTGGCGACATTTTGGCGACGCATCCTATGCCAACAGGAAGGCTGGAAACCAAGCCTGTGACAAGAGCCAAACCCAGCGCGTTACTTCTCCTGCTTCTTGGTTACCTCGCCCACGCCCGGCTGGACGCTGCCCCGGGCGCGCTCCTTGTCGCCGCTCTCCTGGGACACCTGCCGCACCGGGGGCAGGACGGCATCTGTCTGCTGGCGTTCTGCAGTTTCGCCTCTTCAGTCTCATTTCAGGTTTCTCACCTAGCCACAAACATGAAAGGAAGGAGAAAAGAGGAGAAATTAATTTCGGGAACCATGACAGGATGGGTAGGGGTGAAAGGTGGGAGGGAAGGGTGAGGCTGTGAGAAGGCGCCTATCGGCCCAGTTAACTAGGAGGAGGGCGCTGGACTGGAACAGGCTGGTGCCCTGGGTGTCCCCTGGGGACAGTCCCAGGATACCCCGTGGATAGCGAAATCCACGGATGCTCCAGTCTCTGATATAAAATGCCGTAGTGTTTGCATATACCCTACGTATATCCTCATGTATACGTTAAATCATTTCTAGATTAGGTATAGGTAGAATTACGCCACCTTCTAGGCCTGGCTGGGGAGAAAGGAAAAGCTCAGCTTTGAGGGCAACACTCAGCATCTGCACCAGTTCTGGACCATGTACTCTCCGGCTTTTCTGTATATGATAAAATAACTCCTTTTTGTTCAATCCCTCATTAGTCAGATTTCATGTTACTTATATGCTTAACACTACATTTACATAATCTAGAGTATTAGTATTATACATAAGCCAGTATTAGTATGTATAATACTAATATAAGATAAATGCTCTGTAAATGTTATTGATTTTTAAATTTGTATTTTTTTTCTTTACTGCTGTATTATTTCTTATTACATCATGGTTGATCGAATCCTGGGATGTGGGTGCAGCAGACACAAAGGGCCGACTGTATTGCTGCCTCCCCTTCCTTCTTTCCAACACATTCTCCACTTTGTTTGCCCTAGTGATGTGCCCACCCCGACATGTTCACCACCCCACACTTCTGAACCGCTGGGGGTGGTGGCGAGATGGTCCCAGTAATGAGCACTGCCCAGGTGACTCCTGCGCTCTGCCCCTCCCCCTTCTTCCTGTGTGGCTTGCAGACTGTCGCCTGTGTCTTACAGCTGTGAGTGTGGCGATGAATGCCACCTTCTAGGCGTGGCTGGGGAGAAAGGAAAAGTTCAGCTTTGAGGGCAAGGCGGAGCATCTGCACCAGTTCTGGACCATGTACTCTTGGGCTTTTATGTATAGGATAAAATAACTCCTTTTTGTTCAATCCCTCATTAATCAGATTTCATGTTACTTACAGCCAAACTGTGCCTGGCATAGATAGGGAACCCCAGTGACCTCACTCAAGCTGGAGAGGAACACAGGATCCCCAAGTCGTATGGTGCCAACTCTGCTTCTTTCATGGCCTCACAGCCCAAGCTGCCCTTCCTCAGAAGCTATCCCCTGTGATCCAGGACAGGGAGTGGGACACTGTCTCCAATAAAGGACCATATAGTACCTATTTGAGGCTCGTGGGCCACATGAGCACTGAAACAAGTACTAGACTCTGCTGTTGTAGCATGAAATCAGCCATAGAAACCACGTGTGTGGCTTTGTTCCAATAAATCTCTATCAAAAATAGAATGTAGGCCAGAATTGGCCCGTGGGCCAGTCTGCCAACCCCTGATCTAGACTGGCAGCAGTTTTCTAATTAGAAAGCAAAGGAGTCTACCTGTAACACTGATTCTTCCCTTTCTTCCTTACTTAAAAACAAAATCGTAATTTTATTTGACCACCTATGTAATTAGGTGCGGCTAAGTTCTGACCAATGAAGTAGAAGTGGAGAGGAAGGGTTTCTGTTCCAGGAACTGTGCTTCGTGTCTATTTACTTCTTTATTAGATCAATTTTAACATTTATTAATTTATTTTTTGAATTTTTGAATTCAAAATTGAATTCATTTGAATTTTTTTTTTTTTTTTTTTTTTTTTTGGTGAGGCAGACCTTCACTGAGTCACCCTCCGTAGATTGCCTTGGTGTGGTGTCACAGCTCTCAAGAACCTCCAACTCTTGGGCATTAACGATTGTCTGGCCTCAGCCTCCCAAGTACCTGGGACTGCATGAGCCCACCACAGCACCAGGGTATTTTCGCTTTGTTGCAGTTGTCATTGTTGTGTAGCTTGTCAGACAGGGCTGGAATCCGCCAGCCCCCTCGGTGGATTTGGTTGGTGCCTTAACCACTGTGCTATGCACCACCCCCCCACGCCACGCCAGCCTATTTATTTATCTATTTATTTATTAAATATTTTCCTTCTTCTGCTGTGTTTGACTGGGGCCCGGTTTCAACCCGCCGCCTCTGGAACTTGGGGCCGGTGCCCTACTCCTCTGAGGAACAGGCACTGAACTACTTTTACTTTTTCATTTTCCTTCCTTCCTTCCTTCCTTCCTTCCTTCCTTCCTTCCTTCCTTCCTTCCTTCCTTCCTTCCTTCCTTCCTTCCTTCCTTCCTTCCTTCCTTCCTTCCTTCCTTCCTTCCTTCCTTCCATCGTTCCGTCCCATCCTTTCTCCTTCCCTCCATCCCTAGCTTCCTTCCTTCGTTCTTTCTTGTTTTTTTTCTTTCCAGTTTTTTGCCCGGGCTTGGTTTGAACCCGCCACCTCCGAAATATGCGGGCGGAGGGCGGGGGTGCCCGCAGGCGAACTCTTTCAACTAAATGATTTTGAGGAGGGGGCAGTTTTTCTCGCCACCCACCTCCTCTGTGGGGCCAGCACCCTACTCCGTTCACCCACAGGCGCCACCCGTTAACTTGTATTCTTTTTCCTTTTTGTAGAGACAGAGTTTCACTTTATTGCCCTCGGTAGAGTGCCGTGGCGTCACACAACTCACAGCAACCTCCATCTCCTGGGCTTAGGCGATTATCCTGCCTCGGTCTCCCGAGTAGCTTGGATTACAGGCGGCCGCCAGAACGCCCGGCTATTTTGTTGCAGTTCGGCCTGGCCTGGGGTTGAACACACCACCCTCCGTATATGGGGCCGGCGCCTTGCTCACTGAGCCACAGGTCCCGCCCCCGTTATCTTCTATACTTAACAGTAGCTTCCCCCCACACATACATCTCTCCAGATACAGTGAAACCAGGTGTGGGAGAAGGATATTTAACTAAATCGAATTAGGTTGGGCGACGTGAGGTGGCTCAGGCCTGTAATCGAAGCACTTTGGGGGGTCTAGGTGGGCGGATCGCTTCAACTCACTGAGTTGAGCTCCCGAAAATGGGTTCGTTTCTTCGCTTTCCAGTTCTGGCGGAGTCCCGGCTTGAACCAACACCCACGGTATAATACGGGGCCGGCGCCCTAATCCGTGAGCCAGGGGCTGCGCCCACGCACAGGCACAGGCGTTTCTGAGCTGAGAAAAACCCCCGCTGAGGCCCCAGCTCTTGACCTCTTGTTGGCGGCCTCCAATTGGCTGCGGAGAGGGCCGGTCCTCCGTGTCTGCAGGTTGCTGACTTTTTCTGACTGCGTGTCCCAAGGCACCACTTTCGGGGTTTCTTTTTTCTTGTTTTATCCCTTATTTCTCTCATTGCACATCTCACACTTGTGCTGGAACACATGATCATGACGCCTATGAACTACTAAAGGAGATGCTGCTACACACATTCCTCCGTCCTCCCCTCCCACTCCCCTTTCTTTCTCTCCTTCCCTCGTAACATCCCCCCTCCCCTGGCCCCCGCACCTGCATATGAAACCCGGGAGCTAGCTAAGAATGAGCACGCCGGGTTCTCCTGCCAGGCAGGCAGGCATGCATGACACCCACGTAGAGCAGATGTGGGTGTTAGGAGACTTGGGTATGCACGGTGCCCCGCGGATGACCAGACGTCCGTGGCAGACCTTAGACCGGGGATCTTGTCACCTTAGCGCCTGTTGGTCGACCAGATGTCTCTTCTGCGTGCTTTGGCCTACTCAGTCCAGCAGGTGGCGGCCTTGTATAAGTTGTGGTTCCCCTGAGGCTCTGAGACTCGCCTTGCTCCTCCAAACCCCATGTTGCTTCTTTCCTGTTCGTTTTCTCTCTCTTTCCATCTCTCTCTCTCTCTCTTTCTCCCTCTCTCCCTCCCTTTCTCCCCCCTCTCCGTCTCTCTCCCCCTTCATTCTCACTCTCCCTTTATTCTGAAACGTTTCTTCTGACAATACGCACTGCTTGCCTCCTGTTTAACTACTAGAGCTAAAGAGCGAACTCGGCAGTGTGTGGGCCTAGGGGGTGTGTCATTCCTATCAAAAAAAAAAACAAAACTCTTCTTCATTCAGGTCTACACAACCAGCTAGGACAGTATACGTGTGTGGGATTATATATTTATTTATTTATATATTTTTTGGCCATACACCCTCAGTCCCCCTTCACTGGGAAGAGCGGCGTGGCGCCATTCACAAGTCACAGCACACTCGAATTCTTGAGCTGCAGGGATGCTTTTGCTTCAGACTCCCGAACAGGTGGGACTATGCTGGGGTGTGGGGCGGTCGTCTCGTGTCTCCACCGGCCTCGGCCTCCCAGAATGCTAGCATCAGAGTGGAGATCAACCGCCCCCAACCCCATAACTTCTTTGGGTGTGTATGGAGCTGTTCCTGGCGACAGATCGGTCCTCTCAAAGCCGAGTGGGGAGGCGGTGCTGAGAAGGGCGGGGACAGATCCTAGGAGTTCTTCCCTTCAACCTCGGCTCTGGTCAGGTCGGGTCAGGTCAGGTCAGCACCTCTGTGCTTGGCTGCTTAGCTCTTCTGTAAAACGAAACAGATCAGAAATAAAGCTACACAACAATGACAACTGCAACAAAGCAAAAATACCCGGGCGCTGTGGTGGGCTCATGCAGTCCCAGGAACTTGGGAGGCTGAGGACATACAATCGTTAACGCCCAAGAGTTGGAGGTTCTTGAGAGCTGTGACACCACACCAAGGCAATCTACGGAGGGTAACTCAGTGAAGGTCTGCCTCACCAAAAAAAAAAAAAAAAATTCAAATGAATTCAATTTTGAATTCAAAAATTCAAAAAATAAATTAATAAATGTTAAAATTGATCTAATAAAGAAGTAAATAGACACGTAGCACAGTTACTGGAACAGAAACTCTTCCTCTCCCCGAACCCGGCTTTCCAATCCAGAAAAAAACTTCACTAATGAATTAAGTGGTCTTTTTTTGTTTTGTTTTTTTTTTTTGTAGAGTCCGAGTGCCACTTTAAACACTTCGGGTAGAGTGTCATGGCATCACACAGCTCACAGCAACTTCCAACTCCTGGGCTTAAGCGATTCTCTTGCCTCAGCCTCCCGAGTAGCTGGGACGAAAGTAGCCCGCCACCATGCCCAGCTACTTTTTGGTTGCATTTCATCCGGGGCCGGGTTTGAACCCGCCACCCTCGGTCTGTGGGGCTGGAGCCTTACCGACTGAGCCACAGGCGCCGCCCCTCAGTTAAGTTTTCGACCTTTATTTCTGATCTGTTCCGTTTTACAGAAGAGCTAACAGCCAAGCACAGAGGCGCTGACCTGACCTGACCTGACCTGACCGGAGCCGAGGTTGAAGGGAAGAACTCCTAGGATCTGTCCCCGCCCTTCTCAGCACCGCCTCCCCACTCGGCTTTGAGAGGACCGATCTGTCGCCGGGAACAGCTCCATACACACCCAAAGAAGTTATGGGGTTGGGGGCGGTTGATCTCCACTCTGATGCTAGCATTCTGGGAGGCCGAGGCCGGTGGAGACAGGAGACGACCGCCCCACACCCCAGCATAGTCCCACCTGTTCGGGAGTCTGAAGCAAAAGCATCCCTGGAGCTCAAGAATTCGAGTGTGCTGTCACTTGTGAATGGCGCCACGCCGCTCTTCCCAGTGAAGGTGGACTGAGGGTGTATGGCCAAAAAATGTAAAAATAAATAAATATATAATCCCACACACGTATACTGGCCTAGCTGGTTGTGTAGACCTGAATGAAGAAGAGTTTTTTTTTTTTTTGATAGGAATGACACACCCCCTAGGCCCACACACTGCCGAGTTCGCTCTTTAGCTCTAGTAGTTACACAGGAGGCAAGCAGTGCGTATTGTCAGAAGAACCGTTTCAGAATAAAGGGAGAGTAAGAATGAGGGGGGAGAGAGACGGAGAGGGGGGAGAAAGGGAGGGAGAGAGGGAGAGAGAGAGAGAGAGGGAGAGAGAGAGAAAACGAACACGAAAGAAGGAACACAGGGTTTGGAGGAGCGAGGCGAGTCTCAGAGCCTCAGGGGAACCACAACTAATACAAGGCCGCCACCTACTGGGCTGACTAGGCCAAAGCACGCAGAAGAGACATCTGGTCGACCAACAGGCGCTAAGGTGACAAGATCCCCGGTCTAAGGTCTGCCACGGACGTCTGGTCATCCGCGGGGCACCGTGCACACCCAAGTTTCCTAACACCCACATGTGCTCTAGGTGGGTGTCATGCATGCCTGCCTGCCTGGCAGGAGAACCCGGCGTGCACATTCTTAGCTACCTCCCGGGTTTCATATGCAGGTGCGGGGGCCAGGGGAGGGGGGATGTTAGGAGGGAAGGAGAGAAAGAAAGGGGAGAGGGAGTGGAGGACGGAGGGATGTGTGACACAGCATCTCCTTTAGTAGTTCATAGGCGTCATGATCATGTATTCCAGCACAAGTGTGAGATGTGCAATGAGAGAAATAAGGGATAAAAGAAGAAAAAAGAAACCCCGAAAGTGGTGCCTTGGGACACGCAGTCAGAACAAGTCAGCAACCTCCAGACACGGAGGACCGGCCCTCTCCGCCGCCAATTGGAGGCCGACAAGAGGTCAAGAGCTGGGGCCTCAGCGTGGGTTTTTCGCAGCTCAGAAACGCCTGTGCCTGTGAGTGGGCGCAGCCCCTGGCTCAAGGATTAGGGCGCCGGCCCCATATTATACCGTGGGAGTTGGTTCAAGCCCGGACTCCGCCAGAACTGGAAAGCAAAGAAACGAACCCATTTTCGGGAGCTCAACTCAGTGAGTTGAAGCGATCCGCCCACCTAGACCCCCCAAAGTGCTTCGATTACAGGCCTGAGCCACCTCAAGTCGCCCAACCTAGTTCGATTTAGTTAAATATCCTTCCCCCACACCTGGTTTCACTGTATCTGGAGAGATGTATGTGTGGGGGGGAAGCTATTGTTAAGTAAAGAAGATAATGGGGGCGGGGCCTGTGGCTCAGTGAGCAAGGCCCCGGCCCCATATACGGAGGGTGGTGTGTTCAACACCAGGCCCGCCGAACTGCAACAAAAAAGTAGCCGGGCGTTGTGGCGGCCGCCTGTAGTCCCAGCTACTCGGGAGACCGAGGCAGGATAATCGCCTAAGCCCAGGAGATGGAGGTTGCTGTGAGTTGTGTGACGCCACGGCACTCTACCGAGGGCAATAAAGTGAAACTCTGTCTCTACAAAAAGGAAAAAGAATACAAGTTAACGGGTGGCGCCTGTGGGTGAAAGGAGTAGGGTGCTGGCCCCATATACAGAGGAGGTGGGTGGCGAGAAAAACTGCCCCTCCTCAAAACCATTGCGTTGAAAGTGTTCGCCTGCGGGCACCCCCGCCCTCCGCCCGCATATTTCGGAGGTGGCGGGTTCAAACTAAGCCCCGGCAAAAAACTGGAAAGAAAAAAAACAAGAAAGAACAAAGGAAAAAAGGGAGGGATGGAGGGAAGGAGAAAGGATGGGACGGATCGATGGAAGGAAGGAAGGAAGGAAGGAAGGAAGGAAGGAAGGAAGGAAGGAAGGAAGGAAGGAAGGAAGGAAGGAAGGAAGGAAGGAAGGAAGGAAGGAAGGAAGGAAAGAAGGAAGGAAGGAAGGAAGATGAAAGAGTAAAAGTAGTTCAGTGCCTGTTCCTCAGAGGAGTAGGGCACCGGCCCCAAATACCAGAGGCGGTGGGTTGAAACCGGGCCCCAGTCAAACACCGCTGAAGAAGGAAACTATTTAATAAATAAATAGATAAATAAATAGGCTGGCGTGGGGTGGGGGGTGGTGCATAGCACAGTGGTTAAGGCACTAACCACATCCACCGAGGAGGCTGGCGGATTCCAGCCCTGTCTGACAACCTAAACAACAATGACAACTGCAACAAAGCAAAAATACCCCAGCGCTGAGGCGGGCTCATGCAGTCCCAGGTACTTGGGACGCTGAGGCCAGACAATCGTTAATGCCCAAGATTTGGAGGTTCTTGAGAGCTACCCCACACCTCGGCAATCTTCGGAGGGTGACTCAGTGAAGGTCTGCCTCACCAAAAAAAGAAAAAATAATAAAATAAAAAAAAATCAAAAGGACCAAAAAATAAATTAATAAATATTAAAATCAATCTAATAAAGTAGTAAATAGACACCTAGCACAGTTCCTGGAAAAGAAACCCTTCCACTCCCCCAACCCCCGCTTTCCAATCCAGAAAAAAACTTCAGTAATGAATTAAGTGTTTTTTTTTTTTTTTTTTTTTTTGTAGAGACAGAGTGTCACTTTATGCCCTTCGGGTAGATTGCCATGGCATCACACAGCTCACAGCAACTTCCAACTCCTGCGCTTAAGCGATTCTCTTGCCTCAGCCTCCCGAGTAGCTGGGACGAAAGGAGCCCGCCAACATGCCCAGCTATTTTTTGGTTGCAGTTCAGCGGGGGCCGGGTTTGAACCCGCCACCCTCGGTCTGTGGGGCTGGCGCCTTACCGTCTGAGCCACAGGCGCCGCCCCTCAGTTAAGTTTTCGACCTTTATTTCTGATCTGTTCCGTTTTACAGAAGAGCTAAGCAGCCAAGCACAGAGGCGCTGACCTGACCTGACCTGACCTGACCGGAGCCGAGGTTGAAGGGAAGAACTCCAAGGATCTGTCCCCGCCCTTCTCTGCACCGCCTCCCCACTGGGCTTTGAGAGGACGGATCTGCCCCCGGGAACAGCTCCATACACACCCAAAGAATTTACGATGTCAGGGGCGGTTGATCTCCACTCTAATGCTAGCATTCTGGGAGGCCGAGGCCGGTGGAGACAGGAGACGACCGCCCCACACCCCAGCATAGTCCCACCTGTTCTGGAGTCTGAAGCAAAGGCATCCCTGGAGCTCGAGAATTCGAGCGTGCTGTGACTTGTGAATGGCGCCACGCCGCTCTTCCCAGTGAAGGTGGACTGAGGGTGTATGGCCAAAAAATACATAAATAAATAAATATATAATCCCCCACACATATACTGTCCTAGCTGGTTGTGTACACCTGAATGAAGAAGAGGTTTTTTTTTTTTTTATAGTAATGACACACCCCCTAGGCTAACAGGCTGCCCTTTTCGATCGAGCTCTAGTAGTTACACAGGAGGCAAGCAGTGCGTATTGTCAGAACAACCGTTTCAGAATAAAGGGAGAGTGAGAACGAGGGGGGAGAGAGACGGAGAGGGGGGAGAAAGGGAGAGAGAGACGGAGAGAGAGAGGGAGAGAGAGAGAGAGAAGACGAACACGAAAGAAGGAACACGGGGTTTGGAGGAGCGAGGCGAGTCTCAGAGCCTCAGGGGAACCACAACTTATACAAGGCCGCCACCTGCTGGACTGACTAGGCCAAAACACGCAGAAGAGACATCTGGTCGACCAAAAGGCGCTAAGGTGACAAGATCCACGGTCTAAGGTCGGCCACGGACGTCTGGTCATCCGCGGGGCACTTTGGAGACCCAAGTTTCCTAACACCCACATGTGCTCTACGTGGGTGTCATGAATGCCTGCCTGTCTGGCAGGAGAACCCGGCGTGCTCATTCTTAGCTAGCTCCGGGGTTTCATATGCAGGTGCGGGGACCAGGGCAGAGGGGATGTTATGAGGGAAGGAGAGAAAGAAAGGGGAGAGGGAGTGTAGGACGGAGGGATGTGTGTCGCAGCATCTCCTT
Source organism: Nycticebus coucang (assembly GCF_027406575.1). Taxonomy (NCBI): domain Eukaryota; kingdom Metazoa; phylum Chordata; class Mammalia; order Primates; family Lorisidae; genus Nycticebus; species Nycticebus coucang. The sequence goes on along the minus strand of NW_026515592.1, from coordinate 184,952 downwards.
TAGTAGTTCATAGGCGTCATGATCATGTGTTCGAGCACAAGTGTGAGATGTGCAATGAGAGAAACAGGGATAAAAGAAGAAAAAAGGAACCCCGAAAGTGCTGCCTTGGGACACGCAGTCAGAACAAGTCAGCAACCTGTAGACATGGAGGACCGGCCCTCTCCGCAGCCAATTGGAGGCCTAGAAGAGGTCAGGAGCTGGGGCCTCAGCGGGGGTTTTGCTCAGTTCAGAAACTCGTGTGCCTGTGAGTGGGCGCAGCCCCTGGCTCAAGGATTAGTGCGCCGGCCCCATATTATACCGTGGGTGTTGGTTCAAGCCCGGACTCCGCCAGAACTGGAAAGCAAAGAAACGAACCCATTTTCCGGGAGCTCAACTCAGTGAGTTGAAGCGATCCGCCCACCTAGACCCCCCAAAGTGCTTCGATTACAGGCCTGAGCCACCTCACGTCGCCCAACCTAATTCGATTTAGTTAAATATCCTTCTCCCACACCTGGTTTCACTGTATCTGGAGAGATGTATGTGTGGGGGGGAAGCTATTGTTAAGTATAGAAAATAACGGGGGCGGGGCCTGTGGCTCAGTGAGCAAGGCGCCGGCCCCATATACGGAGGGTGGTGTGTTCGACCACAGGCCAGGCCGAACTGCAACAAAAAAGTAGCCGGGCGTTGTGGCGGCCGCCTGTAGTCTCAGCTACTCGGGAGACCGAGGCAGGATAATCGCCTAAGCCCAGGAGATGGAGGTTGCTGTGAGTTGTGTGACGCCACGGCACTCTACCGAGGGCAATAAAGGGAAACTCTGTCTCTACAAAAAGGAAAAAGAATACAAGTTAACGGGTGGCGCCTGTGGGTGAACGGAGTAGGGTGCCGGCCCCACAGAGGAGGTGGGTGGCGAGAAAAACTGCCCCCTCCTCAAAATCATTTAGTTGAAAGAGTTCGCCTGCGGGCACCCCCGCCCTCCGCCCGCATATTTCGGAGGTGGCGGGTTCAAACCAAGCCCCGGCAAAAAACTGCAAAGAAAAAAAACAAGAAAGAACGAAGGAAGGAAGGGAGGGATGGAGGGAAGGAGAAAGGATGGGACGGAACGATGGAAGGAAGGAAGGAAGGAAGGAAGGAGGGAAGGAAGGAAGGAAGGAAGGAAGGAAGGAAGGAAGGAAGGAAGGAAGGAAAATGAAAGAGTAAAAGTGGTTCAGTGCCTGTTCCTCAGAGGAGTAGGGCACCGGCCCCAATTTCCAGAGGCGGCGGGTTGAAACCGGGCCCCAAACACCGCAGAAGAAGGAAAATATTTAATAAATAAATAGGCTGGCGTGGCGTGGGGGGGTGGTGCATAGCACAGTGGTTAAGGCACCAACCACATCCACCGAGGGGGCTGGCGGATTCCAGCCCTGTCTTACAAGCTACACAACAATGACAACTGCAAGAAAGCAAAAATACCCTGGCGCTGTGGTGGGCTCATGCAGTCCCAGGTACTTGGGAGGCTGAGGCCAGACAATCCTTCACGCCCAAGAGTTGGAGGTTCTTGAGAGCTGTGACACCACACCAAGGCAATCTACGGAGGGTGACTCAGTGAAGGTCTGCCTCTCCAAAAAAAAAAAAAAAAAAAAAAAATTCAAATGAATTCAATTTTGAATTCAAAAATTCAAAAAATAAATTAATAAATGTTAAAATTGATCTAATAAATAAGTAAATAGACACGTAGCACAGTTCCTGGAACAGAAACCCTTCCTCTCCCCTTCTACTTCATTGGTCAGAACTTAGCCGCACCTAATTACATAGGTGGTCAAATAAATTTACGATTTTGTTTTTAAGTAAGGAAGAAAGGGAAGAATCATTGTTACAGGTAGACTCCTTTGCTTTCTAATTAGAAAACTGCTGCCAGTCTAGATCAGGGGTTGGCAGACTGGCCCACGGGCCAAATCTGGCCTACATTCTATTTTTGATAGAGATTTATTGGAACAAAGCCACACACGTGGTTTCTATGGCTGATTTCATGCTACAACAGCAGAGTCTAGTACTTGTTTCAGTGCTCATGTGACCCACGAGCCTCAAATAGGTACTATATGGTCCTTTATTGGAGACAGTGTCCCACTCCCTGTCCTGGATCACAGGGGATAGCTTCTGAGGAAGGGCAGCTTGGGCTGTGAGGCCATGACAGAAGCAGAGTTGGCACCATACGACTTGGGGATCCTGTGTTCCTCTCCAGCTTGAGTGAGGTCACTGGGGTTCCCTATCTAAGCCAGGCTCAGTTTGGCTGTAAGTAACATGAAATCTGATTAATGAGGGATTGAACAAAAAGGAGTTATTTTATCCTATACATAAAAGCCCAAGAGTACATGGTCCAGAACTGGTGCAGATGCTCCGCCTTGCCCTCAAAGCTGAACTTTTCCTTTCTCCCCAGCCACGCCTAGAAGGTGGCATTCATCGCCACACTCACAGCTGTAAGACACAGGCGACAGTCTGCAAGCCACACAGGAAGAAGGGGGAGGGGCAGAGCGCAGGAGTCACCTGGGCAGTGCTCATTACTGGGACCATCTCGCCACCACCCCCAGCGGTTCAGAAGTGTGGGGTGGTGAACATGTCGGGGTGGGCACATCACTAGGGCAAACAAAGTGGAGAATGTGTTGGAAAGAAGGAAGGGGAGGCAGCAATACAGTCGGCCCTTTGTGTCTGCTGCACCCACATCCCAGGATTCGATCAACCATGATGTAATAAGAAATAATACAGCAGTAAAGAAAAAAAATACAAATTTAAAAATCAATAACATTTACAGAGCATTTATCTTATATTAGTATTATACATACTAATACTGGCTTATGTATAATACTAATACTCTAGATTATGTAAATGTAGTGTTAAGCATATAAGTAACATGAAATCTGACTAATGAGGGATTGAACAAAAAGGAGTTATTTTATCATATACAGAAAAGCCGGAGAGTACATGGTCCAGAACTGGTGCAGATGCTGAGTGTTGCCCTCAAAGCTGAGCTTTTCCTTTCTCCCCAGCCAGGCCTAGAAGGTGGCGTAATACTACCTATACCTAATCTAGAAATGATTTAACGTATACAAGAGGATATACGTAGGGTATATGCAAACACTACGGCATTTTATATCAGAGACTGGAGCATCCGTGGATTTCGCTATCCACGGGGTATCCTGGGACTGTCCCCAGGGGACACCCAGGGCACCAGCCTGTTCCAGTCCAGCGCCCTCCTCCTAGTTAACTGGGCCGATAGGCGCCTTCTCACAGCCTCACCCTTCCCTCCCACCTTTCACCCCTACCCATCCTGTCATGGTTCCCGAAATTAATTTCTCCTCTTTTCTCCTTCCTTTCATGTTTGTGGCTAGGTGAGAAACCTGAAATGAGACTGAAGAGGCGAAACTGCAGAACGCCAGCAGACAGATGCCGTCCTGCCCCCGGTGCGGCAGGTGTCCCAGGAGAGCGGCGACAAAGAGCGCGCCCGGGGCAGCGTCCAGCCGGGCGTGGGCGAGGTAACCAAGAAGCAGGAGAAGTAACGCGCTGGGTTTGGCTCTTGTCACAGGCTTGGTTTCCAGCCTTCCTGTTGGCATAGGATGTGTCGCCAAAATGTCGCTAGTAAAGCCAACCAAAGTGTCATCGGCGCCCAGCGGTAGGAGGAACTCGCGCGAGCCCGGCCGGGAAGTGCTGTGGGGAGAAAGCGCGGTTGCGACACTGGAACGTCGTGGGCCAAAAGGGACACTGTAATGCAAAAGTAGTGTTCAGCCCAGTTTGTTTTTAAAGTTTTTTAATTAAAAGAGGAATTCTTGGCTTCTTTATTTACTTCTGCCTTTTATGCATGCTTTTGGTGAATTGAACTAGCAGTCTTTTCCCCCTCCTGAATTACTGAATACAGTACTATGTTCCTTGTAATATTTTTTTTTTTTTTTTTTTTTTTTTTTTTTTTTTGTAGAGACAGAGTCTTACTGTACCGCCCTCGGGTAGAGTGCCGTGGCGTCACACGGCTCACAGCAACCTCTAACTCTTGGGCTTACGCGATTCTCTTGCCTCAGCCTCCCGAGCAGCTGGGACTACAGGCGCCCGCCACAACGCCCGGCTATTTTTTGGTTTCAGTTTGGCCGGGGCTGGGTTTGAACCCACCACCCTCGGCATATGGGGCTGGCGCCCTACTCACTGAGCCACAGGCGCCGCCCGTTCCTTGTAATATTTTAAAAAGATATGCTGGAAGGTGAGGTAATGGACTTGAAAGCTTTTATGAAGTGAGTTCCCACCCAAGATCAAATTAAGCAAAGGCAGACTCTAAGACCACATCCCGCAGGATCTTACCAAGGCTTATTTTATTTATTTATTTTGCAGGGGTTTTTTTTTTTTTTTTTGGCTGGGGCTGGGTTTGAACCCACCACCTCAGGCGTATGGGGCTGGTACCCTACTCCTTTGAGCCACAGGCACGGCCCTCAAGACTTATTTTTATATTACTTTTTAAAAAGGAAGCATTTAGGCTTCTCAATAATGCAACCCTTTAGTCACAATTCTCTGTATTATCTGAAATCTAGTGGGTATACCCTGTGCAGAAATCCTTTGGGATAGTATGGCTGTCTCTTCCCAGGTCAAGATTAAATAAAACAGGACAGGTGTTGGGCGGCGCCTGTGGCTCAAGGAGTAGGGCGCCGGTCCCATATGCCTGAGGTGGTGGGTTCAAACCCAGCCCCGGCCAAAAAAAAAAAAAAAAAACAGGACAGGTGAGCTTGCATGCGCTAGTTGCCCTGGACTCAATTCTTTAGCAGCCCCATGAAGAACAACTAAAGCTGTAGATTTCATAAATTGCTGCCCCCTGGAGATACTTCCACTCAGGTCTGACTACCAGTGCAGCCCTTGGAGGGAATTCTGGGGCCTTAAATGCTGGGTGATCACCGGGCTCTGTAAATGCACTAGTACCTTACTCGCTTTTCCCATTCATAAATTAGAATTATTTCCGAGATTATAAAAACCACACAGGTTATGAATGAATAACACATAAAGGGGGAAAAGCATTTTTTCAGCTCTGTGAAGGAAAAGACAGTGGGAACAAGAAAGTGCCAGCTGTGAATGCAGTTACAGAGCTGTCTCTCCAGCAGTGGGACAGCTCCCTGCTTCACTCCTGTGCTGATAATGCACATCTTTTTGGAGTTGCCAGAGTCCCATTTGCTGGGCTTCACTCAGTGAGTTGGTGGTGGGGCAGCAATTTAAGAAATATACAGTTTTAGTTGTTCTTCATGGGGCTGCTAAAGAATTGAGGGATGGACAGGAGATGGTGGCTGAATACCCCCAGACATCTTGCCCCTCAGGTGGGCCAACTCCCTGCCGTGTTCCACAGTCCCACAGTGGTTGCCGCCTGGTGGAGTCTCAGGTGTGCAGGGCCCTCGCCTTGTCCCTCTCTTCTCTACCTTCCTGTTGGTGTTTCTTAGGATGAGCTTCCACATGACGTACTTCCTATAAGAGAAAATAGTGGTTGCTGATGATTGGTGTCTTGTTACAGGAAAATTGGATCAGCCTTTCTGCAGACACAATCCGCCCCAAGAGATACTGAGCAGTAGCTGGTATCTTTCAAAAACAGACACCAAAGTAAATGACTCTGAAATTAGATGTGTTGTGCATTTTAATCTCATGATGGATATCTTTGTTGTCTTCAGATTGATTTATCTCAATTCTGTTGTCTAAGTTGGCTCAGTGATAACCATTGGGCCCACATGAACATCACATGAGCAGGCACTGGAGGCTGCTAGACTGAGGGGAAGTGGAGGAGAGATGACTGCCAGGCCATGCAACTTATAGATCTAAAGAACTGAGATGTAACAGGGAGGAAACTAGCCAGGCATTGTGCTGGGCACCTGTAGTCCCAGCTACTTGGGAGGCTGAGGCAAGAGAATCACTTAAGCCCAAGAGTTTGAGGTTGCTGTGAGCTGTGATGCCATGGCATGCTACCGAGGGCAACAACAACAACAAACCACAAGTTGGCTAAGGTGATAACTAAGCTTTCTAATTTTAAAATTAGATGATTTTATGGGTTTTTTTTTTGTGTGTTTTGTATTGATTTTTGGATTCAGTAATCAGGTTCATAAATTTTTATGTACGCATATAATCAGATAAGCATTACCAGGTTGACATTAAACATCGTTATCATCCAGCAAGTTTCATTATGTCTTTGCCAAACCTAGATAATCAGACATTAGTTTTACTTTATCTTTTTTGAACTTCATATAAACAAAATCATGCAGTATATGCTTTGGGGGGGGTGGCTATTTTTTCTTTAGTATTTTGTCTAAGAGATTTCCTCATATTGCTGCAAATAGCAGCAATTTGTCATTTTTGTTTGCTGGGTGTTCTATTAAATAAATATGTCACCATTTATTTACCTATTCTACTATTGAATATTAGGGTTTCTCTCTGGCCAATTTTGGCTATAATAAATGAAACTGCTATGGATATTCTTATACATGTCTTTGGGTAAACACGTGCAACTTCCCTTGTGTCATACAAACCAGGAGCAGAATTTCTGGGTCATAGTGTATATGTATTTAATAGATTGTGCCAAAGAAGTTTCCCTTGTGGTAATATTAATTTATCCTCCTATTAGTAATATGTAAGCATTCCCATTGCTTCATATCTTTCAGGCAGGCCCCATCCTTCTAAAGAGAGTTTGTTTCCCAAGCATTACGAGATTATGGGAAATTTTACTCTGCCATTACAGTTCTTCTTTTCCCTGCCTCCCACATGTAGTGCGAGGATTCAGCAAGTGTCCTCTGGGGAAACTGGCTTCACTGTGGATACTTCAAGCTTCCATTCTGTCCATCTGACTGCCAGAATCCATACTGATAGATTTTCCTCCAGTCTTCATGCAGAGTAAGTGAAGACCCCCTTTTCCTTCCCCTTGTAAGAAAATACGTGGTGATAACTCATTCAGGAAGGCCCTCCCTCATCTGGAATTACGGTACACCTGGATCCTATTCACTCCTCATCACTCTGCTTTACTTAAAGGATGCTTTTGGCAATTTTTCCACTCTTTATTCTAGCTGCTACAGTGGAGCAACGGGCTATAGTCTTCCCAAAGCAGAAATCATCTGATTCTATGAATTATTAATCTAAGCCATGTAGACATGTTGGTATCAGTGGTATTGTACTAGTTAAAGATCGTATTGGGATAAAGATCATTACTATATTGGGATCAAATATGAGAATTGAAACTCAACTTTCAGTTTGGCTTATGTTTTTTTTTCTTTTTTTTTGTTTGTTTTGTATGTTAGAGAGGATCTCACTCTGTTACCCAGGCTAGAGTGCCAGGGTGTCAGTCCAGCTCACTGCAACCTCAAACTCCTGGGCTCAAGAGATCCACCGACCTCAGCCTGTTCAATAGCTGAGCATACAGGCGTGAACCAACATACTTGGCTAGATTAAAAAAAAAAAAAATTACAGACATGCAGGTCTCAATCTGTTATCCAAGATGGTCTTGAACTCCTGAGCTCAAGTAATCCTCCTATCTCATCCTGATCTATTTTAAAATCATTGAAAGCATTCTTTGGAAACTACTCACTTCATTGATATGCTTTCTGAGATGCAGTGTTTGGGGCAAGAAATTTTTTTCAGGATCAAAGTCATTTAAAATTATGCTTGAAGTGAGTCATAAAGGAGCCCAATGTTATTAAATATCAACCCTTTTCAGCTCTTGTCTTTTTAATCCAACTTTCTGTAAATCTTACCCTATTCCTTCTACACCAGTGATTTTTAACCCATGTACTGCAGCACACTGGCGTGCTCAGAGAGGATCTTAGCATATTCTGTTGTGCCAAGAAAAATTTTAAAGATCATAAATTAAATTATTTTTGAACAAAGTTTAAAGAACAGTAACTATATTCTTTTTTTTTTTTTTTGACCACTTAATTTAAGTGTGCTGTGGAAGTTTAACTATAGGTTCAAGTGATCTGTGAGATAAAAAAGGTTGAAAAACACTGCTCCACCCAATCTCTTCCCTATCTCCACTAAGCTTTTGCCTGATCATTATCATCTCTAAATAATTTTAAATCCAACTGCAAAAGGAAGAGGTGAAAGGAAGAAGGAAGAAGAGGGACAGAGGGCTCAAATGAATCCAGAGAAGAGTAAGTTTTCCACTCAGTGTAATGATGTGTATGCGTGTACCTGCACAAATGAATATAGAGAGGGGTAAGTTTCTTTGTGTATGCGTGCACCTGCACACCCTCACCCGCACACCTGCACCCGTGCACACCTGAACCTTGCACACGTGTGTTTGTGTGTGCTGGGGTGGGTTTGCTTTCTAAGTTCAAACACACATATTTAAAATGAAATTAAGTAAATTCTTTTTGTTCTTGGTTCTAAATGAAAAGCAGCCTGTTTTGTAAGAACAATGTACATAAATATTTAACAGAAATACAGTTGACCCTGGAACAACACTGTTTGAACTGCCTGGGTCCACTTATGTGCTGATGTTTTTCAACCAAATGAAGATCGAAAACACAATATTCACAAAATGTGAAAACTCTGAGTATATAGGGTTGATTTTCAGATATTCGGATTCCACACAACCAGCTGTGTGACTTGAGTTATGTGTGGATTTGGGTACATGAGGGAATCCTGGAACCAAACCCCTGAATATACTGAGGAATAACTGAAAATTTGCATAAAAACTAGATATTTAGAATTTTGTTCTTTTTCAGAGGTAGGAAATCTGTGGCATCTAGAAAATTACAATGAATGTCTGAACCATTTTAGACATATGACTATGATTTCCTAGAAACTTGCCAGCCAGACCTTCAAAGAGAATTCTTTGCTGACAATTCTTTATTTAAATTGAGTGATGAAGTCAGAATTTAAAAAAAACCAACCAACCAACCAAGAAACCCCACACAACAAAAATATCCTCCATAATTTTTGTAAAGTAGTTTTTCCTTTGGAGTAGCTTAATATTCTAATTTGTTTCAAATAATTTATTTTAATTTTTACTGAATTAAAGGTTTATTGAAAAATTAATTTAAGGTGAAATAATATGAACTATTATAAATCTCTCTGGATGCTAACATCTGTTCAAAACTAATTAGATTTGCATCCCAAAGAAAATATGTTTACTTTTCTGGTACCTGGTCTTTATCATTTTTTACAGAAAGAGGATCATTATATCAATTCTATTGGTATTATTATTGCTGTTAGTCGTGTTGGCTTGTGATCAGTATTAAATGGTTGGTGTCACTAAATTAGGCCCTGTGGAGTTCTAAGCATTAAGTAAATGGAAAACTGTCTAAGAAAATTCATCCTAATACTAGCTAGAAAGCAAGGCCAAAACCACTAGCAGGTTTCCTCATTTGGTGAAATAAACAGGATAAGAATTTTGCCTAGGCTTGTTGTAAAAGGCCTGAGTTTTTTGTTGTCCACCTGATTTGCAAATTTTTTCCTTAACCCTCCTTTATTTTTTCTTGCCTTCCCAGGACAGGGGTAATCCTGAGCTAGGTCTTCTCATACCATGTGCATGAGAGCATGGGACTGACTCACAGGTAGGTTGATCTTAAAAATAATTCCAAGATAATATAATTTTTCTCCAGTCCAATTCTATTTATACTTCTTCCCACAAAAGCAACACTCACCTAATCTCTTTTTTTTTTTTTTTTTTTTTTTTGGTTTTCGGCTGGGGCTGGGTTTGAACCCACCACCTCTGGCATATGGGACCGGCGCCCTCACCTAATCTCTTAAAAGCTATATCCCTTGGTTAAGGATCTAGTTGCAGATCTCAGATTACCTTGTGTCCTTGACCTACATGAGAGAACCATGTAGAAGTGGAGAGGAGCAATTGTGTCAAGCTCCCCATAGAATGGAAAGTGTGTCATTAATATTCTTCAGGGGATTCATTCATGAAAATGTGTGAATGGACATATTTAGAAAAGTTCAAGGTATTGTACACATTCATCCAGTTGAGAACTTATGATATTAGAAACTGTGTCAAAAGCATCATTTTCAAGATGGTTTTCAGATGTAGGAAGAGGAAGAGAGGTAAAATGTTAATTTATGCAAATTCTTCCAATATAGAGTAGAAACTAACATGCCAAATAAAATATAAAAAGGTGAAAGAGAGCAGAAACATTTCTATGGAGGGAAAGATATGTCAGCTAAATAGAGAAGGAAAAGAAAAGAAAAGGCCATCGTGACCCTGGGATAAAACCCACTCGGTCACAGTAATTTGTTTGATGTGTTGCTGGATTCTGTTTGTTAGGATCTTGTTTAATATTTCCACATCAATATTCATTAGTGATATAGTTCTATAATTTTCTTATCTTTTTTTGGCCTTTTTTCTGGTTTGGAGGTCAAGGTAATATTTGCTTCATAGAGTGTGGGGTAGTATTCCTTCAGAGAGCTCAAATGTATTAGCAAGAAAAGAACAAGTGATCCCATCTCAGGGTGGGCAAGAGACTTGAATAGAAACTTCTCCAAAGAAGACAGGTACATACCCTACAGACAAATGAAAAAATGCTCATCATCCTTAATCATCAGAGAAATGTAAATAAAAACCACTTTGAGATATCGTCTAACTCCAGTAGGATTAGGCCACATGACAAAATCCCAAAAGCAGAGATGTTAGCGTGGATGTGGAGAAAAGGGAACACTTCTACACTGCTGGTGGGAATTCACACTAATACATTCCTTTTGAAAGATGTTTTGAGAATACTTAGAGATCTAAAAATAGACCTGCCATTTGAGCCTACAATCCATCTACTAGGTATATATCCAGAAGACCAAAAATCACATCATAACAAAGATAATTGTACCAGAATGTTTATTTCAGCCCAATTCATAATTGTTAAGTCATGGAAGAAGCCCAAGTGCCCATTGACCCATGAATGGATCAATAAATTGTGGTATATGTACACCATGGAATATTATGCAGCCTTAAAGAAAGATGGAGACTTTACCTCTTTCATGTTTACATGGATGGAACTGGAACATATTCTTCTTAGCAAAGTATCTCAAAAATGGAAGAAAAAGTATCCAATGGACTCAGTCTTACTATGAAACCAATTTATAGCTTTCTTATGAAAGTTATAACCCAATTATAGCCGAAGAAGAAGGGGAAAAGGGAGAGGGAGAGGAAGAGAGGGGGAAGGATGGGTGGAGGGAGAGTAATTGGTGGGACCACACCTATGGCGCATCTTACAAGGGTACGTGTAAAATTTGCTAGGTGTAGAATATAAATATCTTACCAGAATAACTAAGAAAATGCCATGAAGGCTGTGGTAAAGGCCAAGACCACTAGCAGGTTTCTTCTTTTGGTGAAATAAGCAGGATAAGCATTTTGCCTAGGCTTGTAGTAAAAGGCCAGCGTTTTTGTCGTCCACCTGATTTGCGAATTTTTTCCTTAACTCTCCTTTATTTTTTCTTGTCTTCCCAGGACAGGGGTAATCCTGGGTTAGGTCTTCTCATACCATGTGCATGAGAGCGTGGGACTGACTCATAGGTAGGTTGATCTTAAAAATAATTCCAAGATAATATAATTTTTCTCCAGTCCAATTCTATTTATACTTCTTCCCTTCTTAAAATTGTATATAAAACCAGCACACTGTACCCCATAATTGCATTAATGTACACAGCTATGATTTAATAAAAAAATATTAAAGGCCATTGTTTCAAATAAACTTTCTACATTAAATTTTGAAGGGGGCAGTGGATCACACCTATAATCCCAGCACTCTGTAAGGCTGAGGTGGGTGGATTGCTTGAGTTCAGGAGTTCAAGACCAGACTGAGCAAGAGCAAGACCCTGTCTCTAATAAATATAGAAAAACTTGGCTTAAAAAAAAAAAAAGATAGAAAAACTATCCCAGAGTTGTGGCGGCCACCGGTAGTCCCAGCTACTAGGGAGGCTGAGATAGGGGGAGTGATGAAGACCAAGAGTTTTAGGTTAGTGTGAGCTATGACACCATTGGCAATCTATCCAGGGGAATAGAGTGAGTCTCTGTTTGGATAAAAAAAATTGTTTTCTACAAACATTTTTTCCAGATTTTAAAAATAATTTATATTTTTTATATTATTTTTATATTTATAATATATATTTTTATAAAATATATAAAATAATTATATATAAATATATTATAAGTAAATATATTATAAGTATATAAATATACTTAAATTACATTTATAAAATATAAATATGATTTTAAATATAATAAATAAATATATTATAATATAATTATATATAAATATATAAAAATAAATATATATAAATGTATATATTTTTCATAATTTTTTTATATATTAAAAATGTTTTATAAATTATAATTTTAAGTAAAAATTATAGGAGGTCATTATTGTGGACTAAGCTCCTGCACTTGTCTTCAATAGATCTGATTAAAAACCTAAATGGAGTCACCCCTGTGTACCAAACCAAAACTAAGTTGATATCTGACCTTCCGAGAAACCAGGACAGAGTTAATGGCAATTTCCCAAATAGGCCAGTTTCAATGTTCAGTCAGCTTAGTAATGGATCATCCGCTAATGCACTTTTCTGTTGTGGTTGTGGTGGGCAGGAGAAGGTTGAGGAGTGGAGGTGAGAGTGCTGTATGGTTGGGAATGCAAGGAGAAGGGAAGGAAGAAGGAAGGAAGGACTGGAGGGGCAAGGAAGGAAAGGACAGAGGTGTTGCCCAGCACAGACTGAGACGGTACCTTAGGTTCTGTGTCAGTAGCAATGCTGTCAAATGTTATGTCCAACCATTTCTATAATTTTCATCTGGGTTTTTTTTCAATGACCCATTATGGGAGGGTTTGGGAGAGGTCTTAAAATTATAGTGACTCTGGTTAGGTGCAGTGGCTCACATCTTTAATCTTATCACTCTGGGAGGCTGAGGCGGGAAGATCCCTCCAGCTCAGGAGTTCAAGACCAACATGAGCAAGGGTGAGATACTGTTTCTACTTAAAATAGACAAAACTAGCCAGGCATGGGGGAAGGCATCTGTAGTCCCAGCTACTCTGGAGGCTGAGGAAAGAGAATCCTTTGAACCCAGGAGTTTGAGATTAAAACGAGCCAGGAGGATGATACAGCACTTTACCCAGTATGACTGAGTGAGACGTGGTCAAAAAAAAAAAAAATTAACAGTGATTCCAAAATATACTCTTTTAAAATTGTTTTTAAAAGTTGCCCAGGCTAGAGTGCCATGGCATCAGCCAAGCTCACATCAACCTCAGACTCTTAGGTCCAAGGGATCCTCCTGCCTCAGCTTCCTGAGTAGGCACCTATAGGCACCTGCCTCAACACCTGGCTAGTTTTTAAAATTTTTGTATAGGTGGAGCCTTGCCTTTGTTCGAAATCTTGAGCTCAAGCAATCCTCCTTCCTTGGCTTCCCACAGTGCTAGGATTATAGCCACTTCACTTGGCTTGAAAATCTTTTTTTTTTTAATTAAAAAACTTATTTTTTATTTGAATAGACTTAGGGGTACAAGTTGAAATCTGTTACATGTATATATCGTATAGTAATAGAGTCTGGGCTTTCAGTGTACCCATCATCTGAGTAGAGTGTATTGTACCCCATAGGTAACTTTATCCTTTACCTTCCCCCTTCAAAATTTACTCTTTATTGAAATTTCTATTGCTGTTAAAAGGACGTGGTTTGCAAACATGGTCCTTCCCCAACTGAGACTTAAAAAGCATAAGTGGCTTTGCTTAATGAAAGGGGCATTTAGTCAGTCTAAGAAGACAGATTGAGTCATCATTTAAGAAAAAAGGCTGTCCTTTTTGGGCCCTGTGCGATTGTGTTTAAGCCTGTGAAGATTTTGAAATTTTTTAAACTTTAAAGCCAGGAACTAATTCTTAAGAGCTGGATTTCTGGTAGCCTAAAAAACATAAGTTTTGCTTGAGTATTCTTATATTAATAATATTAATTCATAACATTAGTTAATAATATTAATTCTTATATTAACCTTGAAAGACGGAAAATCTCATTACAGGCTGATCTGTGTGCTATTAAGTATAGCTGGATTGGATGGTGATGTTTTTGAATACTAAATAAGCACATGGGAATTATATGATATACAAAATGTACATAAGCTTACTCTACTGAATTTGGTTTAGCAACAACATTATATGAACACTATGGAGTTTTTTAGATTTTTTTATACTGAAATTTTATTTATTTATTTATTTTTGAGACAGAGTCTCACTTTGTTGCCCTTTGTAGCGTGCCATTAGCTCACAGCAACCTCAAATTCTTTGGCTCAAGCAATTCTCGTGCCTTAGCCACCCCAGTAGCTGGGACTACAGGAGCCTGACACAGTGCACAGCTATTTTTAGAGATGGGGTCTTACTCTTGCTCAGGCTGTTCTTGACCCCATGAGCTCAGGCAATCCAGCCACCTCAATCTCCCAGAGTGCTAGGATTATAGGCATGAGCCACTGTGCCCGGCTATACTGACATTTTGGACATTATATTTTATTGGTTTGCAATGCACAGCACTGGCAAATTCATGATTCTATACCCCCTGAGAAGTAACTTCAGGGATTTCCAAGAGTCCCCAGAGGATGTCCAAGTTCTGATCATTAGGACACATCAACTACCACAGGAGACCTCCAGTGAGATCTGCACCAGGCGTCACTGCTTCTGCTGGGGTTTACAGCTCCCATCATCTCTAATTCAGTGGTTCTTTAGTAGGATCTAACTTAATCCTGAATCTGGAATGGTAAATATTCCAATGTAAGATCTGTTTCTGTAGATACCAGTTTGAATGAGCTACTCAGAGCTGAATCCTAGATCTTGAACATCTCCATATCTGTCATTTGGGGACATAGCACATCTTCTTTTCATGCCAAACAGCGCTGTTTTAACTTGGCTAAGTGAGGAGTGGACTGTCATCTCACACTCTGCAAAGAAAACCTTCTCTCAATACTCCTAATTCTGGTCTCGCCATGTTAATTCTATGAATGGTGCTTTGTTTTTTTTTTTGAGACAGTGTCTCACTATGTTGCCCAGGCTAGAGGGCTGTAGTGTCAGCCTAGCTCACAGAAATCTCAAACTCCTGGGTTCAAGCAACACTCTTGCCCCAGCCACTCGAGGAGCTGTGACTAAGGGCACCTGCCAAAATGCCTGGCTAATTTTTCCATTGTTCGTAGAGATGTGGTCTCACTCTTGCTCAGGCTGGTCTCAAACTCCTAGCTCAAGGGATCCTTCCTGCTTCAGCCTCCCAGAGTGCTAAGGTTACAGGTGTGAGCCACTGCACCCAGACACTGAGAATGGGTTTTCCTCTCCTTTATCTCTTGGTTTTCTAAAATTACCCTATTTTAAACACCTTTTGATCACTTTTCTTCTTATTGAATTAATCCCTGTATCTGCTAGATTTCTTCTGATAAAAAAACAGAATGAATATGAGAAAAAGTAGAAGAGAGAGAAAGAGAAATAGATTTGTTTTAAGAAACCGCCTAACATGACTGTGGATGCTGGAAAGTCCAAAATCTACAGGCCAGGATGGAAATTCAGGCCAGACTTCTATGTTACAGTCTCAAGGTAGAATTCCTTCTTTTCAGGAAACTTCAGTCTTTGCTCATAAGGCCTTCAGGTGATTAGGTGAGGCCCACCCACATTATCAAAGATAATCTCCTTTGCTTAAAGTCATTTGATTATAGGTAGAGGTCAATCACACATACAGAACACTTTCACAGCAACAGTTAGACTGCTATCTGACCACACAATTGGTGAACCACACGGCAGCCAAGTTGACACACAATTAATCACAACAATGCCCGTCTGATGCCCGTTCCTCAGCAGGTTGCTCACCCTACATCACTTGCAGGTATGTGTTGTTGTTTTTTTGTTTTTTGTTTTTTTTACTTTTATTTACATCATTCAGATTTCATCTTTTTTGTTCTGTCAAGGAATACACAGATTTTCATACAAATAGCAGTCTGGAATATATATTTTCATCAACTCTCTCTAAATACTTTTTGGTCCTTCATGAGAAGAAGGAAGCCTGCCACATAATAATGAAGAAGTAATATTTTTGATGAGAGCTGTATGTAAAGAGGACAGATTTAAATTCAGGGATTAAGGGCCATGTTTACACAATTTCAATTGCTCATGGAGTGTTTTTTAAGGATCAGGTGTGATTCGTTTTGAAATTGATTTAAATAAATGTTTATTAATTATTCAGCTCATGAGAACACTTGCACTTTATAACTTATGTGATGTATTATTCTAATGATTCTAATGGTTCAGTAGACTATGCCCACATATATTAATGTTTAAAAAAATACATTTAGAGCATCTATTTTGATAAGTATAAATCAACCATAAGCATTATGAGGGTAGAGGCCATTTATTATTCATTATTATTTCCATAATACTAGCATGGGACCTAGTAAAAAATAAATATTCAATCAATGAATTTAGTAAATGACATGTAAGTCACCTTCAAAAAAGCATGGAAAATGCATATTATGGAAAAACTATGCATTGATTTCAAAAGGCTTTTTTGCACGCAAATGAACTCATACTAACTTATCATAACATGTCTGAACAGAATCTAGTTTGAGGCACCAAGAAGGATAAGGAATCAGTTTGGAAGAGCCCTGTCAGCCCAACATGAATTTTGATAAAATTGAAATAGGAACAAAGATCAAATTTATGATGATTCTGGGGAGGATGAATAATAAAATCATTGATACTTTACAAAAAGTTTATGGGGATAATGCCCCAAGGAAACTAGTAGTTTACAAATGGATAATTCATTTTAAGAAGGGACAAAACAATGTTGAAGATGAAGCCCACGTTGGTAGACCATCCACATCAATTTGTGAAGAAAAATGTATTGTGTTTATGCCTTCTTGGTGTAAACAGCAGAAATAATAGCCAATACCACAGCCATCTTAATTGGCTCAGTTTACACAATTCCAGCTGAAAAATGAAAGTCCATCAAACTTTCCACTCAATGGAAGACAAAACCATTGAGGTCACAATGGCTGCAGCCAAGAGCAGAACTTTCAATGGAAATTTTAAACAAGTGGAGTCAAGTTCCTGAAGCATGTCTTTGAAAAGTTGTAACAGCAGATGAAACATGGTTCTATCAGTACAATGCTGAAGACAAAGCGCGACCAAAGCATTTGTGACACAGAGATGGGAGTAGTCCAGACAATGCCAAGGTGGATCAGTCCAGAGCAAAGGTCATAGCAACAGTTTGGGGGATGTTTAAGACTTTTTTTTTTTTTTTTGAGTTTCTGAAGGGCCAAAGAATGATCACATCTGTTTATTTTGAGAGTATTTTGGGAAAGTTAGTGAAAGCTTAACTATAAAAATGCTTGGGAAAGCTCACAAAAAGCTCCACCACAAAAATGCTCCTGCTCATTCCACTCAGCAAACAAGGATACTTTTGTAGGAATTTTCATGGAAAAGTATTAGGCATTCACTTTACAGTTCTGATTTGGCTCCTTCTGACTTCTTTTTGCTTCCTAATCTTAAAAAAAATCTTTAAAAGGCACCCAGTTTTCTCAGTTAATTATATAAAAGAAGTCCAGTTGCGGTGGCTACTACCTGTAATCCTAGCACTCTGGGAGGACAAAGTGGGTGGTCTGCCTGAGCTCTTGGGTTTAAGACCAGCCTGAGCAAGAGCAAGATCCTGTCTCTAAAAAAGACCCTGGGCATTGTGGCTGGTGCCTATAGTCTCAGCTACATGGAAGGGTGAGGCAAAAGAATTTCTGGAGCCCAAGAGTTGGACGTTGCTGTGAGCTATGACACCACGGCACTCTACCAAGGGTGACAAGTTGAGTCTTTAAAAAACAAGAAAAAAAGAAAGAAAAAAGTAAAAGAGACTGCATTGAAGTGGTTAAATTCTGAGGACCCTCAGCTCTTTATGGATGGACTACATGGCTGGTACAATTGCTTAAAAATATGGCTTAACCTTGATGAAGCTTATGATGATAAATACACTTTATATTTTTTTATGTTTATCTTTTTTTTAATTTTTTTATTAAATTATAACTGTATACAATGATATGATTATGGGGCATCATACACTCACTTCATAAACCATTTGACACATTTTTATCACAGTGGTTAACATAGCCTTTCCGGCGTTATCTCAGTTACTGTGCCAGAACATTTATATTCTACATTTACCAAGTTTGGCAAATACCCTGTAATATGCACCACAGGTGTGATCCCACCGATTCCCCTCCCTCTACCCACCCCTCCCTTTCCCACTTCCCCCTATTGTTAAGTTGTAGCTGGGTTATAGCTTTCATGTGAGAGTCCCAAATTAGTTTCATAGTAGGGCTGTGTACATTGGGTATTTTTTCTTCCATTCTTGGGATACTTTACTAAGAAGAATATGTTCCAGCTCCATCCATGTAAACATGAAAGAGGTAAAGTCTCCATCTTGCTTTAAGGCTGCATAGTATTCCATGGTATACATATACCACAATTTATTAATCCATTCGTGGATCGATGGGCACTTGGGCTTTTTCCATGACTTAGCTATTATGAACTGGGCTGCAATAAACACTCTGGTACAAATATCTTTGTTATGTTGTGATTTTTGGTCTTCTGGGTATATGCCCAGCAGAGGAATTACAGGATTGAATGGCAGATCTATTTTTAGATCTCTGAGTGTTCTCCATATATCTTTCCAAAAGGAATGTATTGATTTGCATTCCCACCAGCAGTGCAGAAGTGTTCCCTTTTCTCCGCATCCACGCCAACATCTCTGGTCTTGAGATTTTGTGATATAGGCTAGTCTCATTGGAGTTAGATGATATCTCAAAGTAGTTTTGATTTGCATTTCTCTGATGATTAAAGATGATGAGCATTTTTTCATATGTCTGAAGGCCGTGCGCCTGTCTTCTTCAGAGAAGTTTCTCTTCAAATCCCTTGCCCAGCCTGCGATGGGATCCCTTGTTTTTTTCTTGCTGATGCGTTTGAGTTCTCTGTGGATTCTCGTTATTAAACCTTTGTCAGAGTTATACCCTGCAAATATCTTCTCCCAATCTGAGGGCTGTCTGCTTGCTCTGCTTACTGTGTTCTTAGCTGTGCAGAAGCTTTTTAGTTTGATCAAGTCCCAGTAGTGTATTTTTGAAGCTGCTTCAATTGCCCGGGGGGTTCTCCTCATGAAATACTCACCCAGACCAATTTCTTCAAGGGTTTTCCCTGCATTCTCCTCTAGTATTTTTATAGTTTCATGTCTTAAGTTTAAATCTTTAATCCAATGAGAGTCTATCTTAGTTAATGGTGAAAGGTGTGGGTCCAATTTCAGTCTTCTGCAGGTTGCCAGCCAGTTCACCCAGCACCATTTGTTAAACAGGGAATCTTTTCCCCACTGAATGTTTTTAATTGGCTTGTCAAAAATCAAATAGCGGTAAGTAGCTGGATTCATCTCTTGGTTCTCTATTCTATTCCAGATATCTACTTCTCTGTTTTTGTGCCAATACCATGCTGTTTTGATCACTATCGATTTGTAGTAAAGTCTGAGGTCTGGTAGTGTGATTCCTCCTGTTTTGTTTTTATTTCTGAGTAATGTCTTGGCTATTCGAGGTTTTTTCTGATTCCATATAAAACGAAGTAATGTTTTTTCAAGATCTTTAAAATATGACAGTGGAGCTTTAATAGGGAGTGCGTTGAAATTATATATTGCTTTGGGTAGTATGGACATTTTGATAATGTTGATTCTTCCTAGCCATGAGCATGGTATGTTTTTCCATTTGTTAACATTTTCAGCTATTTCTTTTCTTAGAGTTTCATAGTTCTCTTTATAGAGATCTTTCACGTCTTTTGTTAGGTAAATTCCCAAATATTTCATCTTCTTTGGCACTACTGTGAATGGGATAGAGTCCTTAACTGCTTTTTCAATTTGACTGTTGTTGGTGTATATAAAGGCTACCGATTTATGAATGTTGATTTTGTAACCTGAGACGCTGCTGTATTCCTTGATCACTTCTAGGAGTTTTGTAGTAGAGTCCCTAGTGTTTTCTAGATACACAATCATATCATCTGCGAAGAGTGAGAGTTTGATCTCTTCTGACCCTATATGGATACCCTTGATCACCTTTTCTTCCCTAATTGCGGTGGCTAAAACTTCCATTACAATGTTGAAAAGCAATGGAGACAATGGGCAGCCTTGTCTGGTTCCTGATCTGAGTGGAAATGATTCCAATTTAACTCCATTCAATATGATATTGGCTGTGGGTTTGCTGTAGATAGCCTCTATCAGTTTAAGAAAAGTCCCTTCTAGACCAATTTTCTTGAGTGTTCTGATCATGAAGGGATGCTGGATATTATCAAAAGCTTTTTCTGCATCCATTGAGAGAATCATATGGTCTTTGTTTTTTAATTTGTTTATGTGCTGAATTACATTTATAGATTTACGTATATTGAACCAGCCTTGAGATCCTGGGATAAAACCAACTTGGTCATGATGTATAATTTGTTTGATGTGTTGCTGGATTCTGTTTGTTAGGATCTTGTTGAATATTTTTGCATCTATATTCATTAGTGATATTGGTCTATAATTTTCTTTTCTTGTTGGGTCTTTTCCTGGTTTGGGGATCAGGGTGATATTTGCTTCATAGAACGTGTTGGGTAGTCTTCCTTCTTTTTCTACATTTTGGAACAGGTTGAGTAATATAGGTACTAATTCCTCTTTAAAGGTTTGGTAGAATTCTGACGTGAAACCATCTGGTCCCGGGCTTTTCTTTTTAGGGAGGTTTTGTATAGTTGATGCTATTTCTGAACTTGATATGGGTCTGTTCAACATTTCCACTTGATTCTGGTTAAGTCTTGGAAGGTGGCGTGCTTCCAAGTATCGGTCTATTTCCTTCAGATTTTCATATTTCTGAGAATAAAGTTTCTTGTAATATTCATTAAGGATTTTTGGGATTTCTGATGAGTCTGTGGTTATTTTGTCTTTGTTGTTTCTGATTGATGATATTAGAGATTTTACTCTTTTTTTCCTGATTAGGTTGGCCAGAGGTTTATCTATTTTATTGACCTTTTCAAAAAACCAGCTTTTTGATTTATTGATCTGTTGTATTATTCTTTTGTTTTCAATTTCATTTAATTCTGCTCTAATTTTGGTTATTTCTTTTCTTCTACTGGGTTTGGGGTTGGAATGTTCTTCCTTTTCCAGTTGCGTGAGATGTCCCATTAAGTTGTTAACTTCCTCTCTTTCCGTTCTCTTGAGGAAGGCTTGCAGTGCTATAAATTTCCCTCTTAGAACTGCCTTTGCAGTGTCCCAGAGGTTCTGATAGCTTGTGTCTTCATTGTCATTTTGTTCCAAAAAATTGGTGATTTCTTTCTTAATCTCATCTCTGACCCAGCTATCATTCAGCATAAGGTTATTTAACTTCCATGTTTTTGTATGGGTATGCAGATTCCTGTTGTTACTCAATTCAAGTTTTATTCCATGATGGTCCGAGAAGATGCATGGAATAATTTCTATTCCTTTAAATTTACTGAGGTTAGACTTGTGACCTAAAATGTGATCAATTTTGGAGTAAGTTCCGTGGGCTGATGAGAAGTATGTGTATTCAGTTTTGTTGGGATGAAATGTTCTGTAGATGTCTGCTAAATCTAAATATTGGATGGTTAGGTTTAAATCTAAGATTTCTTTGCTCAGCTTCTTGCTGGAGGATCGATCCAACATTGCCAAGGGAGTGTTGAAATCTCCAACGATTATGGAGCTGGAGGAAATCAAGTTACTCATGTCTGTTAGAGTTTCTCTTATAAATTGAGGTGCATTCTGGTTGGGTGCATAGATATTAATAATTGAGATCTCGTCATATTGAGTATTACCCTTAACAAATATGAAGTGACCATTCTTGTCCTTCCTTACTTTTGATGGTTTAAAGCCTACTGTATCTGCAAATAAAATTGCAACACCTGCTTTTTTCTGATTACCATTTGCCTGAAATATGGATGACCATCCTTTCACCCTGAGTCTGTATTTGTCTTTTAAGTTGAGATGTGACTCTTGTATGCAACAAATATCTGGCTTAAGTTTTTGTATCCAGTCAGCTAACCTATGCCTCTTTAGAGGACAGTTTAAGCCATTCACATTGATGGAGAGTAAGGATAAGTCTGGTGGAATTTTGGGTATCGAGTTTTTCAAAGGTCCAGTGGACATTTTTAATCCTTTCGCCAGTGTGGAAGTTGGAGTTTGATCCGAAGTTTCTGAGTGAGTTTACTTTTGTGGTATAGGATTGGGTTGGTCATTGTGGAGGATAGGTCTGAGAACATCCTGAAGAGCTGGTTTACTTATGGCAAATTTTTTCAACATATGAATGTCATTGAAGTATTTAATTTCTCCATCATAGATGAAACTCAGTTTAGCTGGATACAAGATCCTGGGTTGAAAGTTTTTTTGCTTTAGGAGATTAAAAGTTGATGACCAGCCTCTTCTTGCTTGAAAAGTTTCAGCAGAGAGATCTGCAGTTATTCTAATATTCTTACCTTTGTACGTTATAGTTTTCTTTCGCCGGGCTGCTTTGAGAATCTTCTCTTTCATGTTAACTTTAGTGAAGCTAATTATGATATGTCTGGGCGATGGCTTATTGGGGTTAAATCGTGCTGGGGTTCTGAAGCTGTCTGCTATCTGAATTTCAGATTCTCTAGGCATGTCTGGAAAATTTTCTTTCATAATTTCATGTAGAAGGGCCTCTGTGCCCTTGGCTGCAACTTCATCGTTCTCCGAAATTCCTATAACCCTTATGTTATTTTTTTTCGAATTATCTGAGAGCTCTCTGAGTGAGTGATCCGTTTTTGCTCTCCATTTCTCTTCTTCTTTGAGAGATTGGGAGCGTTCGAAGACTTTATCTTCAATGTCAGAAATCCTTTCTTCTGCTTGCTCCATTCTGTTACTGAGGGATTCTACTGTATTTTTCATATCTTTGAGGGCTGTAAGTTCTTGTTTCAGTGTGTCTAAGTCTTTGGTGGTTTTATCTTTAAATTCGTTAAATTCTTGAGACAGTTTTTGAATTTCTCCTCGAATTCCTAATTCCATTTTATTAATCTTGTCTGCAAACCAAATTCTGAATTCGACTTCTGACATCTCAGCCAGTTGTTTATGAATGGGATCTTCAATCACATCTGCCGTATCTTTTCTTGGGGGGGTTGATCTATTCTGGTTATTCATGTTACCAGAGTTTTTCCGCTGATTCCGCCCCATGGTTTACTCCCTTTGGTTTTTCCCCTGGGGTTTTATCGAGGGCCCGTACAGTGTTGTGGCCTGAGAAACTGGGGCCCTGTCTGGTGTGGTGGAGCAAAGTGGTTCTGTCTTGTTTTCAGCTGGTTTCTGTTCGATCCTATTGCAACTTCTATTCTGGCTTGAAGTCTCAGCTGTGTGGAAAAATCAGCAATTAAGTCACCCCGCCTGCCCACCTCTGGCCCCAGTTGGAAAAGGAGAATCAAACCTTCCTACAATCGCACACCCAGGGCACCACCTGAAAAGTCCTCAGTCTATTAGCCCACTTCAAAAGGTCCGAATCAACTGTCTCAATCGGCACTTGTCTCAGGTGGAAGGGTTCAAGAGGTCTCTGGGAACTGGATCACAGGGGCCTGGTGACTCCTCTGAGACAGCTCACCCCAGTGCAGCGTGGAGTCAGGAGGAGCCACCCCGCAAACAGAGCAGTCTGGGAAGGTTGACGTCTCCTTCCCCACTTTGCCCCTCCGTCGGACCCAGTCACTGGTATCTCTGCAGATGGCTAACCCAGTTGCCTGCAGTGAACAGACACTCCAGGGGTTTGCACCTGCCTGAATCGCGAGGAAGTCTGCCAGGCCCCCGCAGACTGCCGCTATCTAGCAGGAGGAGATGGGGCCTGACATCTTTGAGTGTTTGATGCAGGTGATGGGAAGGAGGTGTTCACTCAGGCTTAGCCCCGTCCCTGATGGATGCTGCTAACAGAACAGAACAGAACAGACAACTTTGTGAGGTTCTGTCTCTGTTCCTGTCGTCGCCTACAGGAGACGGGCTGTTTTGAGTTCAAACGTCTTTGCTGCTGGAGAATTGCGTCTGAACACCTCTCTGGGTCGGCCCGCCCTGGAGGCTTCTGGGTTTGTGAGCCGTGTCACCGGTGGCCTCCTCTGGTTGCCCAGGGAGACAGGGGGTGTGGCCTCAGAATATCCAGAAGTGAGCGTTCTGCCGTTAAAGAAAAAACGGCTGTTGATCTACCTCCAGGGAACTGCTGCTCTGGTGTGGGCACTCAGGCGACCCTTTTCTCCTCTGTCCCGCGCCCCAGAGTCAGCACTGAGCGGCCGCAGTTTGTGCTGGGTCCACACCCCTTAAGAGATCCCCCAAGAATCAGAACTCTTGGGGGATGGGCCCCCAGACCCGGATTGGGAGTGGGGCGGGGGGAAGCTAGAGTTTCATTCAGTTTCACGCAATACTACGGTCCGGGGAGGGCTCCTGCACTGCACCGCAGGGAAGTGCCGCCAAGGCTTGATTTCCCCTCAGCGGAGTGCCCTCTCCTCGCTCACGTGTCCCAGAGTCAGCGCTGACCTGACGCAGCTCAGGCACTGTGCACTCCCCTCGAGAAATCACCCAAGGAGCCGAACTCCTGGGGGATAGGCCCTCAGACCCCGAGTGAGAGTAGGGGTTCTCAGCTCTCAGCGGGGAGGCCAGAGTCTGATTCAGTCTTGGGCCCCCTATGCCCGGGGAGGGTTGGTGCACTGCACCGCAGGGAAGTGCCGCGAGGCGTGACTCCCCCTCAGCCCGGTGCCCTCTCCTCACTCGGCGCGCCTCAGAGTCAATGCTGACCAGTCGCAACTCGGGGACTGTCCACTCCCCTTGAGAAATCACCCAAGGATCTGAAGTCCTGGGGGACAGGCCTCCAGACCTCAGTGGGCGGGAGGGGAGCGCCGGGGATTCAGGGTTGCCGGCAAAGGATTCCCAAAGTTTTATTCAGCCCTATGTCCGGCAGGAGAACGCCACGGCACCCCAGTAGGGGAGGTAGGTCCAGTTTTTAGAAGGTCTCTCCCGTGGAGTGTAGTGGGAGGGGCTTTAATTTCTGCCCGCTTGTTCAATTGTGGGGCTCCAGAGCCGGTCTCATGGGGGAGGGGGACTCCCGTCCGCTTGGTGGTGGATTTTGTACCTTTTGTTTGCGTCCTTGTGATCACAACTTGCCTCAGCGGTGTTGATGTGCGTTCTTCAGCCTTCTCTCTTGGTGAGGCTCAAGTCCACCAGGATACTTACTAAATTCCTGTCCCTTAACTCTCCTTCTGGACGGGAGCCTTTGTTGAAAGCTGGCTTCAGTCCGCCATCTTGTCTCCCCCTCCTGTTTATCTTTTAATTCTGTTTTTCCGTGATTTTTTTAAAAAGTCTCCTCATTTATCCTTCACTTCCCTTCTTCAGTATATCCTGGAAGATGGGATTGTGAATTCCCTGGATGGGGGGAGAATGATTCACACAGAAAGACATTGCTCGTGGTGGCTTTCAAGATGTGGGCAAGTACTATGACATCAGAGATGAAAACTGCAGGGTCCACAGTGAGGCACTGAGAGGCTGGACCACCTGCTAACATCTAATTTTCAAAATCAGACTTTGTTTTCAAATAAACACATAGCCCATTTTTATTAATATTAAATCATAGCTGTATACATTAATGCAATCATGGGGGACTATACACTGGTTTTATAAAAAGTTTGACACATTTTCATCACACTGGTTAACATAGCCTTCCTGGCATTTTCTTAGTTATTGCGTTAAGACGATTATATTCTACATTTACTAAGTTTCACATGTACCCTTGTAAGATGCACCACAGGTGTAATACCACCAATCAACCTCCCTCTGCCCATCCTCCCCCATACCTCCCCCCCTCACCCCTTTCCACATATTCTTAGGTTATAACTGGGTTATAGCTTTCATATGAAAGCCATAAATTAAAAAAAAAATAAAATATACTGAACAATAAGTCAAACTCTTTTTATCTAAGCAGTCCTTATACGTACAGCTATGTTTTCATTTAGACATACCGATCTCAGTAAAGTTTTAAATCACTAACTATAATCCTATGATTAGACTTTGCATAAGTCTTTTTGTAGACCTCCAAGTTCATGCACTATGGAACCTGGAATCTGGGAACTTCCATATTCTCCCACATTTTACTTTCTTGCTTCTTGTCTTTTTTGTTCATTCTCTTGTCCTATTTTAAATGCATAGTTCTCTCTTCATTCTTTAAATAGGCTCCCTTGAGTTTCGGGCTAAAATGGACTTATTTAATCCAAAACATTTTCTAGGATGTTTATAATTTTCTTAGTAAATTCTAAATAAAAAGTTTGAAATAGACCTTTAAGTTAAAGAAAAAACATCCACAGGTGATGGGTTAACCTTGTTAACTACCTACCAAACACCCATCCCTCTTATTTTTCTTGCTGATAGAAGCCCAAATATTGTTAAGAGTTAGAAAGTAAAATTGTAATACTCAAGTCATATTTGACTTCTGCAGTTACAAGAGGTGCTTAAATGGGACTTGTATTCATCTTTTGTTATCAGTATATATGGAGTATTAAAATTTTAATTCAGTGCGGCACCTATGGCTCAACGGAGTAGGGCGCAGGCCCATATGCCAGAGGTGGTGGATTCAAACCCAGCCCCGGCCAAAACTGTAAAACTTTAATTCAGTTTTTTCTTGTCTCAAAATGTGCGTATCTTTTTTGGCATCCTCTGCATTTCCTCTATCCTAGATTTTATCTTGCTAAACTCTTTGATTAATACAAATGAATACTTATTAACTACCTTCGTATGACCTTATTGTGCATATATATTATTTTTAATTATTCAGAAAGGTGAACCTTATTTGTTTCATTTTATGTAGAAAACTACTGCTTAGAAAAGCTAAGTCACTTGCTTAGTGTACTTGGAAGTGGCGGAGGCACGATTGGCACCACAATCTGTCCTTTTTCTTTTTTTTCTTTTTTGTTGTTTATATTTAATTATATATATATATATATTTTATTAAATCATAGCTGTGTACATTAATGCGATCATTGGGCACCATACACTGGTTTGATAGACCATTTGACACACTTTTTCCACAATGGTTAACATAGCCTTCCTGGCATTTTCTTAGTTACTGTGTTAAGACATTTATATTCTACATTTACGAAGTTTCACATGTACCCTTGTAAGATGCACTGCAGGTGTAATCCCACAAATCACCCTTCCTCTGCCCATCCTCTCTCCTCCCTCTCCCCCTTCCCCATATTCTTAGGTTATAACTGGGTTATAGCTTTCATATGAAAGCCATAAATTAGTTTCATAGTAGGGCTGAGTACATGGGATACTTTTTCTTCCATTCTTGAGATACTTTACTAAGAAGAATATGTTCCAGCTCCATCCATGTAAACATGAAAGAGGTAAAGTCTCCATCTTTCTTTAAGGCTGCATAATATTCCATAGTGTATATACACCACAATTTATTAATCCATTCGTGGGTTGATGGGCACTTGGGCTTTTTCCATGACTTAGCAATTATGAATTGGGCTGCAATAAACATTCTGGTACAAATATCTTTGTTATGATGTGATTTTTGGTCTTCTGCGTACATACCTATTAAAGGAATTATAGGATTGAATGGCAGATGTATTTTTAAATCTCAAAGTGTCCTCCAAACATCTTTCTAAAAGGAATGTATTAATTTGCATTCCCACCAGCAGTGTAGAAATGTTAAGTCCACTTCCTCCTATGTTTATGGAAGGTGTAGCTTAGGGGCCATTTCTTCCAAAATACCAGCCATGACCACTCCTTGGGTCAGATGCCCCACTTTGTGCTCCCATCATGTTCTGCATATGTCTCCGTCATTTCATGAAGCACATTATATCCTCACTTAGCTGTTTGTGTTTCTTTTGTATTCTGATGTTTTCCTAGTTAGGGACATTGCTAGGCTGAGTGCAGGTATATATGTTTTCCAATGTTTGTTGACGTTTGCATTCCCACCAGCAATGTAGAAGTGTTCCCTTTTCTCCACATCCACGCCAACATCTCTGGTTTTGGGATTCTGTGATGTGGGTTAATCTTACTGGAGTTAGATGATATCTCAAAGTAGTTTTGATTTGCATTTCTCTGATGATTAAGGAGGATGAGCATTTTTTTCATGTGTCTGTGGGCCATGCACCTGTCTTCTTCAAAGAAGTTTCTTTTCAAGTCCCTTGCCCAGCCTGTATGGGATCACTTGTTCTTTTCTTGCTGATATGTTTGATTTCTCTGAGGATTCTGGTTATTAAACCTTTGTCAGAGACATAACCTGCAAATATCTTCTCCCATTCTGAGGGCTGTTTGCTTGCTTTACTTACTGTGTTCTTGGCTGTGCAGAAGCTTTTTAGCTTGATCAAGTCCCAGTAGTGTATTTTTGATGCTGCTTCAATTGCCCGGGGGGGGGGGTCCTCCTCATAAAATACTCGCCCAGACCAATTTCTTCAAGGGTTTTCCCTGCACTCTCCTCTAGTATTTTTATAGTTTCATGTCTTAAGTTTAAATCTTTAATCCAGTGAGAGTCTATCTTAGTTAATGGTGAAAGGTGTGGGTCCAGTTTTAGTCTTCTGCAGGTTGCCAGCCAGTTCATCCAGCACCATTTGTTAAATAGGGAATCATTTCCCCACTGAATGTTTTTAATTGGCTTGTCAAAAATTAAATAATGGTAAGTAGCTGGATTCATCTCTTGGTTCTCTATTCTGTTCCAGACATCTAATTCCCTATTTTTGTGCCAGTACCATGCTGCTTTGATCACTATCGATTTGTAGTATAGTCAGAGGTCTGGTAGAGTGATTCCTCCTTTTTATTTCTGAGTAATGTCTTGGTATACGAGGTTTTTTCTGATTCCATATAAAACGAAGTATTGTTTTCTCGAGATCATTAAAGTATGACAGTGGAGCTTCAATGGGGATTGTGTTGAAATTATATATTGCTTTGTTACAATCTAAGAATAGGGGGAAGAGGGAAAGGGAGGGGATGGAGAGGAGGGAGGAGGGAGGTGGGTAGAGGGAAGGGACAGGTGGGATCATACCTGTGGTGCATCTTGCAAGGATATATGTGAAACTTAGTAAATGTAGAATGTAAATGTCTTAGCACAATAACTAAAAAAATGCTAGGAAGGCTAGGTCAACCCGTGTGATGAAAATGTGTCAAACGGTTTATGAAGCTAGTGTATGATGCCCCATGATCATATCAATGTACACAGCTATGATTTAATAAAAATAAATAAATAAATAAATAAAAAGAACACCTTTCCAAATATCGTACAAAACTCAGAAGCTATAATAAAAAGATGGATAAATGGGAAAAAAAAAAACTGGGCTGAATTTAAACCATGCCCCAAGATAAACAGTTAAAACAGAGGAAAGGGAAGGGCAGGGCCTTGGGATTCATCACCTCTCAACGTCCAAGTGAAAGAAGCAGAGATGGCAAAGAGGCCTTGGAAGGGAGGCAGGCAGAGGCGAAGAAGGTTGGGGGAGCCCACACCAAGGGCCAGAGAGGGCACGTTATAGGGTTCTAGGGAGTCTTTCAAAGGCAGCTGCATTGGAGGATGATGTAGACATGTCCACAAGCAGCTGGAGGCCAATGCTGACCTTGATAAGGTCCTTCAGCAGGTAGGGACACAGGTGTCAGAGTAGGGGGGTTGAAGAGCGAATGGGATATGAATTTCTGCTGGGGATGACCCACCAGAATGCAAGGACTATGCAATTCAGAAAAGAGAGGGGATAACCAGAGGACACCAATGCTAAAGAGTGAGGGGATGGCACCCCATAGATGCAGAGGGACTAGCCTCTAATAGGAGCAGAGACACCATCCACCCACCAAGAGGAAGATAGAGTAGAGGTTTGGACAAACTGGGTTGATGTGTCCAGCCATGAGAAGATGAGGCTTCCCCGTGAGATGTGAAGCACAATGTTTAGACCATCTCAAGGCATAACTGACTTCTCCCTTCCCTGCTTCCCCAATTTCCTCAGTGCCTAATTCTGAACTTACAGAGTGTGGTAAGAAGCCATAAATGTTTACTGAAAACCAAGTCTGTGTTCACTCAGTGAAGGGGCACAGTCCCCTGCACCCTTGTAACATGAATAAGTCTCATTTGTGCTCCTTGAGGTACAAGGTCCTGAGAAGGAACATTTCCAGTATTTGGGATAGATGTGAGTTTTGGGGGATATTCTCCCCCAGCTTGCAGAAGTGGCTTTGCTGAAAAATGCAGGCAGTTACACCTTAAAGGAAAGAATGTACCAGAGGGCTCCACCAAGTTGCAGCTGGAGACAGATCATCTGCCTGGGGCAATGGCCCGTTGCACTTAATTCCCTACCTCTATTTACACAATAACTTTCAGTTAGTCATATAGGGAAAGGGGCAAAGAGAACAGGCAACCCAGCGCCTTTGTGGTTTATCTCCATTATTGTTTATCTCCAAGCAGCACATTCTTAGTTTAGAAAGGTGTGTACATACTTTGCTGCATTAACACTGATAAGGAATCTTTACCTTTTGTCTTCTTTATTCTCGGATTATTTTTATCTGATGAGTTTGGATATATAAGAATGTGAATAAAGACTGCAGATTGTTGTTGTGCCTGAGCGAGCACCAGCCTTCCCTTTTAAAATCATTCATTTTGTCTGCGGTGCTGCCTCTGCGTCATGGACCAAGTAGCCCAGTGGACAGCAACAACTCAGGGTGCATGGAACTGCAGGGGGGCCCAAGGTCTCTTTTCATGAATCTGAATATCATCGAGACACAGGCTAGTGTGGCACTTCTGGATGGTCAGTTTGCTTTATTCAGACAGAATGATTTTGGTGTCAGGAAAAAAGCTACTTCTGGCAGAGTTCATTTCACAAGTTTTGGTGTCCTTAAGAGGAAGTTCTTAATTCATTAATGCTGCCAAGTGATAATGTCTTTTTTTTTTTTTTTTAATGGAGCCACAAGACGGTCTTCTGTATTATGTGGGTATTGTAGGATTCAGATACATGGGAAAGTTGTTGATGCTTCCTTAATTTTGGCCTGTATTTAAAAATGGATCAAGGACATTTAACCGCTACTGTCTCCCCACACCCTGTCAGATGGAAATAAACCTAAGGCATAAAAGATACTAAGAGAAAAGAAAACAGATTTTGGAAGTCATAAAGCAAACAGGTCAGTTGTAACTGACAGAAGAGGATGAAGAAAATCACACTGGAAGTCAGCAGGGGGAAAATCCAAGACACGCCTGGTTTATACTGTCAGACTCTCCAGGACCCAGGAGCTAAGCTGACCTAGAAATCAAGGTGATTGTGGTGCCAAAAACTTTAAAAATCATTTTTTTTGTCTTGCTAATCACAAACCACAATGCGAATTTCTGCAAAAGCAGGGGGCCATGTCAAAAAAAAAAAAAAAAGAAAAAGAAAAAGAAAGCATTCTGAAACTGACATAGTTTGTAAGTCTCTGTTTTGAGGCCAATGCTAATGATAAAATCTCTATCAAAATCTCAGAGAATAAACTAATGTTTTTTTGTTTTTTAATAAATAAAAATCATTTAGACCCTGTCCCCTACTCTACACAGCTGAACAAAAGAAACTTTTCTACGGAATCTGATCATCCAGGAGAAAAGTCCTAAAAATACTCAGCTGGGGGATCTACTCATGCTCAAGTTAAACATTTTAGCTACATCACACTGCAAGGAAGACAGCAGAGTTTAACAGTGATTCCCATGTGTGCAAATTTCAATAAGCTTTTAAGTTCAAAGGATGACTGGACAATTTGAGGACAAAGATATGAAATGAAAAACATTAAAGTAACATACATATAAAGAAAGGAAACAGGTGGCTACTGTGGCTCAAGGTGTAGGGCGCTGGCCCCATACACAGGGGGTTGCGGGTTCAAACCTGACCTCAGCCAAAAACTGCAAAAAAAAAAAACATAAAAAAAAGGAAAGGAAATAAACTCAAGAAAGGAAAATTTTGAATACTCTCCTAAATATCCTTACAGAGGCAAAGAAAGCTATAAACCCATTAAAAAAAAAAGCAGAATAGTTTGTGAAATATATGTATTTAAGAATATATATGTTGAGGCAGCTCCTGTGGCTCAAAGGTGTAGGGTGCCAGCCCCATATGCCGGAGAGGGTGGGTTCAAACCCAGCACTGGCCCAAAACTGCAAAAAATAGAATAAAACAAAACAAAACAAAACTGTCTTTATAACAAAAGAAGAATATATATATATGTATGTATGCATATATACACCAATGTATATCTTTGAGATATATAGATATATGTGCCAAAGACAAAATGCTGTTGGAAATTAAAAGTTTGCTAGCATATTTTTAAAATCAATGATTAAACATCACTAGTCATTAGGGAGATATAAATCAAAACCTCAGTGAGATACCATTTCAAATGGACTGGGATGGCTAGAATCAAAAAGGCACACAACAGTAAATATCTTGCCTCACTTTATCTACTTACCCCACATGCAGAGGGTTGCTAAACTATTCAGGGGTACTACATTAAAACACAATAATTAGAGGGATTACAGGATTGAATGGCAGATCTATTTTTAGATCTCTAAGTGTTCTCCATATCTCTTTCCAAAAGGAATGTATTAATTTGCATTCCCACCAGCAGTGCAAAAGTGTTCCCTTTTCTCCACATCCATGCCAACACCTCTGGTCTTGGGATTTTGTGATATAGGGTAGTCTCACTGGAGTTAGATGATATCTCAAAGTAGTTTTGATTTGCATTTCTCTGATGATTAAAGATGATGAGCATTTTTTCATATGTCTGAAGGCCATGAGGGGGAAGAAGGGGGATTAATGGGATTACACCTGCAGTGCATCTTACAAGGGTATATGTGAATCCTAGTAAATGTGGAATGTAAAGGTCTTAGCAAAATAACTAAGAAAATGCTACAAAAGCTATGTTAACTAATGTGATGAAAATGTGTCAAACGATCTATGAACCAAGTGTATGGTGCCCCATGATCATACTAATGTACACAGCTATGGTTTAATAAAAATAAATAAAAAAAAAACAAACAATAATTAGAAATTAAATTGGTTACATTTGCTTTATTTTTAATTTAATTTCATTTTTTAATTGTCAAATAATTATTGTATATATTGATGAGCTACAACATGATGTTTATATATATTTTTACATTGTGGAATGACTATATCAAGCTGATTAACATCTGCATCACCTCACAGACTTATCTCTTTTTTGTAATTAAACCATTTAAAATGTATTCTTTTAGTAATTTTGAAATATATGTGTACATCGCTTTTCGCCCTTTTGGCTAAGATCAAGTGTGAAATGTATGTGTACGATACAGTCTGGAGGTTCCTCAAAATATACTAAAAATAGAACTGTGCTATGATCTAGCCATCCCATCATAAGGAATTGAAATCAGTATGTCAAACCTGTGTCTTCACTCCTGTGTTCACTGCAGCAGCACCATTCAAAAAATAGGCCAAAATAGGCAAACAACTCAAGTGCCTATCACAGAAAAACAGAGGAAGAAAATGTGACATACAAATGTATACACAATGGAATAGCGTATGTGTGCACATGATCAAATTGTTTAAATGCACATCAAAACTGTAAGATGGCAAGCTATTGAACTGTGCATTTAGTTGAATTTAAGATGAAAGATACTCTATGTCATATGTACCTGGGTCAGGTTGGGAACAGTCCTCATGCCAGCAACCTGCCCGTGGCTGTGAGGAGCAGTCTGGTTCAGATCGTTCAGTGCTCAGAGAACAGCACCCAGAAGCAGATGCCTCCTCAACTCTCCAGACAGGCCTCTGACAGCTCCTGAAGGCCCCCACACCTCTCAGGCAGGCTCTCTCTCTTCAGAGCACCTTCCCAGGGAGCTCCTCAAATGACACAGCCACCAACTGTCTTCTCAATTGGTGCCCTCAGATTGTTTTGTTCACTCAACAAAAAAATAATTTCACTCCAAAATCTTAATGTATGTCTAATTATCAACTGTACTGATTAACACATAACAACCATTATGAAATAGACAAATACAGACATCAAATGAATCTAGACAATTCAAATACAAGTTATTATGTTTTCTTCTGAAATCTGAGGAAACCCCTGCACATGCCCTGGGAGAATTTACTCAGTCCTCAGAATCCCTCAGCCAAGTGGAACTGGAGGTAGACAGGCCTCCTGGCCTCTTCTTCACTGACAGAGATAGGAAATGAGCAAAGGCCCAAACTGTCCATGGGTTGAGCTAGTTATCAGTTATATGCAAGAACTATAAGAAAGAGATCAATATAATGATGAAGCTTTACGTATTCACTGGAGGAAAAAAAAGAGGAAAAAAGCATACAAAAAAATTAAAATCTCCTATAATCCCACTACTGTATAAGAAATAATCCTGCTTATATTTTAGAATGCATTTTTTTCAGTCACTTTCTACACATTGGTATGTCTTTTCAAAAGGTACTTTTTTATAAGTTCATTTTTTCCATTTATTCTGAACATTTTCTATGTCATTAAATTTTCAACATTTTTGTTGCCATGATGTTACACAGTTTATAGCTCATGCTTTTAAAATGTTCTATTATAGAAATTTTCAAACACCTACCATGTGAATGAGGCAGCATAATGTATTCATTACTCACCTTCAACAGCTCTAAACTTTCCACCATCTGTAATGCCACTCACACACCTGCACCCCAGTAAATTTTAGGTGCTTCAGGTAAAATTTACAGATGTCTTAGTTACGCAATTTTTTTAAATGGCTAAATAAGTATAATTCACATCTGTATCAAATATTGAATATTGTTCATCTCCCCCCAAATTCGCTTATGAGTTTTTGATTTAGTTCTCTGTGCCAGAGTCAACGATTGCATTTTTTTTTTCAACGTGAGTTCATTTTGTTCTGGAACATTTTTTTTTTCTTGTGTTGGCTTTTTTTACTTGAAATAACATCTGTGAGATTTATCCATATAGTAAAATTTATTCATAGTTTGTTTCTTTTTATTTAGGAGTAGAATTCCGTTGTATAAAGTACCAGAATTTGTTTACTTGTCCTGATGACAAACAATCATTTGTGTTGTTTCTAGCTGGGGCTACCTTGAAAAAAGCTGCCATGGTTTCTTCTACAAGTCTTCTTGTGAACACATAGTTAATTATCTTTTGGATAAATCCCTGGGAATGGAACTGCTGGGTTAAATAATGTCGATGTTTCCGTTTATGAAGTTAAACTGCAAAGCTGTTTTTCAATGCAGATGGAACTTTGTGCTTTCCCACCAGAAACATTTCAGCCTGCTCTTTCCCTGCCTGCTTGGCTGCACTTGGTATAGAGTTTCGTTTTCATTTCAACATTTTCAGTAGATGTTTTTATTTGCATTTTGCTGTTGACTTGAAGATGTTGATCATTTTTTGCTTTGGTTTTGCTCATTTTTTAGTTCTTTCTTCATTGGTTTGTGAAGTCTGTTGCATGTACTGTGATTTTGAATACTGTCTCTTAGTCTATTCATTTTACCAGTATCTTTTGATGAGCAGTGTTGTTTGTTTGCTTTTGAGACAAAGTTTCACTTTGTTACCCTCAGTATCAGAGTGCTGTGGCATCATAGCTTGCAGCAACCACAAATTCTTGGGATCAAGAGATACTTTTGCCTTAGCCTCCCAAGAAGCTGGGACTACAGGTGTCCGTCACCACACCAGCTATTTATAGAGATGGGGTCTCTCTCTTGCTCAGGCTGGAGTCAAACTCCAGAAATCAGGCAACCCAGCCGCCTCAGCCTCTCAGAGTGTTACAATTACAGGTGTGAGCCACCACACCTGGCTTAATAAGCAGTTTTTAATTGTATAAAATCAAATTTATCAGGGTTTCTTTTATGGGTAATTTTTCTGTGTTATACCTGAGAAATCTTTGCATATCTCCATGTCATAAAGATATTCAACTATGTTTTCTTCAAAATAAGCTCTGTAGTTTTAGATTTTACAGTAAGGTGTATGTTTAATCTCCAATTCTTTTTGTGTATGATGTGAGGTGGAGGACAAGGCCAGCTCTTTTATAATGTGAATCTCCACTTGTTCCATAACTACGTGTTGAGAAAATTTTCTTCCATTAAATTCCATTGGTATCTTTGTTGAGACTCAATTGACCATGTTGGTGCAGATCTGTTTCTGCTCTTAGTATTCTGTCTCATTCACCTATTTCCCCCTCCATATATGTAGGAGGTAGATAGGCTGACTTTCTGCTGAGCCCCTCACCTCCATCCAGGGCAAAGCCAATAGGTTTGCCAATCCTGGGGGCTCACCAAGACCACCAAAGATGAAAGGAGCTCAGAGGTACCCCAGACCAGGCAAAGTTGCTCAGACCATCTCTGTGGGGAGAGTCAGCAGACAGGAGGGCTGAACTCTTTAAACTCTTGATCATCAGTTAGATTAGGGAGGCTGGGTTGCTTGTCCAGTGGCGATGAACTTGTTTTCTCCTCCCCATTTCTAAATATTTCATCTGCCATCATCGACAACTCACTGCCCTATGTTCCTGATTACCCAGCCATTTCCTCTTTACCCAATCTTCCTGGGGTCTTGGGATTTTTCTAATCCTATTTTAGAATTTTGACACTTTTACATTTTGCATATACACTTTGTGTTAGAGATAAATAAAAGGTTTATGAGAAATCAGAATCATGTGAGTTAATGTATGCCTCTCCAGGCTTTATGCATTCAGTTGGTGTAAAGTCTCATTATTTCCCAATGTTGTTTTCTTTGTCAATGCTCAACTCAGATCAGACTCCCAGTGAACCCTGACACTTAAGTATCACATTCTTTATTTCTGTGTCTTTATAGTGAGTTTTGAAGAAAGGTAGTTTAAGTCCTTTAGCTTTGGTCTTCATAAAAATTCCTTTGTATATTGTAGGTCATTTGCATTTCCATATACATTTTTAGAATCAGCTTATCAATTTCTATGAAAGAGCTTCCTGGAAAGATAATTGAGATTGCATTGAATCTATACATTGATTTGGGAAAAATAAATCCTTCAATGCATTGGAGTCTTTCAATCAAGAACATATTATACCACTCCATTTAGTTAAGTCTTCTTTAATTTCTCTCAGCAACGTTTTGTGGTTTTCAGGAGACAGGTTTTTCACATGTTTTATCAAATATATTTATGAGTATTTGTTTGGGATTCTATTTTTTTTTTTTTTGAGACAGAACCTCAAGCTGTCACCCTGAGTAGAGTGCCATAGCATTACAGTTCACAGCAAACTCCAACTCCTGGGCTCAAGCGATTCTCCTGCCTCACCTCCCAAGTAGCTGGGACTACAAGTGCCCACCACAATGCTTGGATATTTTTTGGATGCAGCCATTATTGTTGTTTGGTGGGTTCAGGTTGGATTCAAACCTGCCAGCTCAGGTGTATGTTACTGGTGCCTTAGCCACTTGAGCCACCGGCACCAAGCCTGGGATTCTATTGTTAATTAAATGTTTTTAAGTTTCATGCTCAAGTTAGCACATATATATATATATATATATTTTTTTTTTTTTTTGTATATCTTCATATCCTGCTTACATATTAGTTCTAGAATGCCTTGAAGATTATTCCTTAGTATTTTCTATACAAACAATTTTCTCATTTTTGGTCCTGTACAGTAGCTCATGATTATAATTCCAGCACATTGGGAGGCCAAGATGGGAGGATTGTTTTAGTGCAGGAGCTTGAGACATTGAGCAACAATGTGAGATGCTGTCTTTACAAAAAATTACAAACTTAGCCAGGCATGACAGTATGTATGTATAGTCCTAGCTAATCAGGAGACTGAGGCAGGAGGATCACCTGAGCTCAGAAGGTCCTGGCTGTAGTGAGATATGCTTAGCCAGTGGTCTCAAAATAAATGTCACTTGGGAATGAAGACAATTTTAGTTTTTCATTTCCAGTCTTATCATTTATAAATTCTTTTTATTATTGCTTCATTACAATGGCCAAAACCTCAAGTGTAATGTTAAGCAGAAATTATTTAAGATATCTAAAATCAGACATCCTCACCTTTCTGTCTATGATAGGAAGGAAGTTTTCAAGTTTTACTATTATGATGTTAACTACAGGATTTTAATGACTTTTCCAATATCAGAAGTTTATTTTTATTCCTACTTTGACAGGGGTTTGAGGATTTTTAAATAAATGATCTGTAGGAGACTATATAGTTCAAGGTAAGGAGAAGCAAGAGTTAAGCTGTGAACACTCTGTAACTATAAGAAACACCTGTGATAGAACAGCTCAGTAATCTAACACCTTGGGGATAAGTGCATGGGGAAGGGATTCAGCTATCCTCAACACAAGAGCACGAAAGCACAAGAGTAGGAGCATCAGTGCTTGGCAGTCTCCACACTTGTAGTGTAAACACCCACAGGGTCATTTCTATAAGTAGCTGTAGGAGAGGTTAGTCCAGATTTGTTCATTCTCTCACAGACTCGTTCCCTCTCTTTTGCTCCTCCTACTTGGAGGGCCTCCCCAGCACCCTTCTACAAAGACTGCTAAGATTCACTCTCCTACTAAGACTGTTTATCTCCCTCGAAGACTGTTTCTGTCTCTGTCTCTCTCTGTCTCTTCTGCTAAGACAAATTGCCCTCTGGCACCTAAGGGGAGTTAATCCCGAGCAAGGTAGCACAGCAGTCCAAGTCCAGACAGTTTCATAGGCTGGAACTGTCAACCTGGCAGCCCAAGCCCTGACAAGTGGCAATGAGGATGGATAGTGGACTTGGACCAAAGGGAAAATGAGCTTTTAGCAAACAAAAGACAAAGAGAGGGGAGAAATATATAGATAAAGAGGGAAAAGAAATACATAAGAAAAAGACAGACAACAAGAGGCCTTCCTCATCTAGTTTCTTCCCTTCTCTCCTGTGCTTTCTGCTCCAAAATTCTAATCACCTCTTCTGTGGAGTGGCATGGAAAAAGCAGACAAAAGGCTTTAAACAAAAGGGAAAGAGAAAAGATAGACCTAGGGAATAAGAACTTTTAGCAAACAAAAACCTTTAGACTCAGGGGTGAGAGAAGCCTTTGGCTGATAAAAAATAGTAAGGGGAGAAAGAAATATATAAAAAAATAAAAAGTAAAAGAGAAAGGTAAGAAGGTGGGAACAGGTTGTGAGAGCTCATCAGTTAGGGAAAAGAACCTCTAACTGCCTTCCCCTGTATCAATGTCCACTCTCAGCAGGAAGTAGTTTTGGAATGATCGTTGCCCTCTGTCCTTTTCAGGCAGTAGAAGGTGCTACTTGGAAGGAAAGGATTGTAAGAGTCAAAAGAAAGGCTGACAGTTTAGTCTATAACATCTTCGTTTCAAACTATAGGCAAAAGAGAACAACTCAGCTTCTATAACATCTTTTTTCAAAGTATTCTTTGGTAAAATAGCATAATTCATTCAACTGTATGCCAAGGGAGGATCCTGCCCACAGTGTGCCAGACTTTTGGCAGCCCAGATACAAATACGGGAAAATAAAAACAGACCAACGGGCGGCGCCTGTGGCTCAGTGAGGAGGGCGCCGGCCCCATATAGGGAGGGTGGCGGGTTCAAACCCGGCCCCGGCCAAACTGCAACCAAAAAATAGCCGGGTGTTGTGGCAGGCGCATGAAGTCCCAGCTACTCGGGAGGCTGAGGTAGGAGAATCGCTTAAGCCCAGGAGTTGGAGGTTGCTGTAAGCTGTGTGAGGCCACAGCACTCTACCGAGGGCGATAAAGTCAAACTCTATCTCTACAAAATAATAATAATAATAATAATAATAATAATAATAATAATAAACCAGACCAACAAGTGACAATAGAGGAAAAGTAGGTAAACTAAATTCTTTCTTGACTTATATGGCTCTCCCTTGAGTATGGGAAGCTCCCCTCTTGCAGGCTTGTACCTTGTGATAATGGCATGGGGAAGGGATTCAGCTGTCCTTAACACAAGAGTTCAAGAGCACAAGATTCAGTGCTTGGCAGTCCCCACACCTGTGGGTAAATAGCCATGGGATCATTTCTATAAGTAGCTGTAGGAGAGGTTAGTCTGGATTTGTTCATTCTCTCATGGACTCACTCACTCTAACACTTTTGCCCCTCCTGCTTGGAGGGTGCCTCCCTGGCACCCTTCTACAAAGACTGCTAAGATTCACTCTCCTACTAAGACTGTTTCTCTCCCTTAAACACTTTATCTCTCCCTCTCTTTCCCTCCTGCTAAGACAAATTGCCCTCTGTCACCTAAGGGGAGTTGATTCCAACCAAGGCAGCATAGCAGTCTGCATCTGGACAGTTTCATAGGCCAGGGAGGGTGATCTGGCATCCTGGACCCCAACAACAAATATTAATTATTTTCAGATGTTTTTCCTGTGTCTATTGAGGTAATTTAGTGCTCACAGGAGTATAGAAATCTTCATGGGCCTTCTTTTAGGACATCAACTGGAAAAAAAATATCATGGTGGGAGAACAACTTGGGCTTTGCATTCATGTAAGGGCATATTTGGGACCTCTACTGGGAAGCTCCTGAAAGAAGACGCACTTGTGAACAGCCAAGTGAAGAAAAAGTCTTCCTGGATTGCAGGTCAGCAGATGCCCCACGCTGGTTCTTGACACCTCCCAACCCCCAGTATGGTGTGCACAGGGGTCCTCCAGGGCCATAGCCCTCTCAACACACAGCCTCTGCCTCACAATACTGGGAGCACCACCGACCTCACAATCAGCTTTTTATGTCACTGAGATGTGCAGGTGGCCTCAGGGTGCAGATTGGAATGGGAGCCAGCTTCCAGAAGGAGTTCATAGGTTATGACCACTGCTACTCAGATTTGTGGGTCCCACAAAACGGCAAGGCCACCTCTGCATGGGAAGATCCAGGAAGGAAATGAGCCCTCCCTCGGGTTAGGGCCCATGGGTCCTACAACAGCGTCATGGCAGTGGCATCAGACCCCCCTCCCCACTCCCTGGGCCATGCCTGGATTAACCTGGGCCCTGGAGCTGGAAGCTCAGGGCAGATCCTAACAGTGCTAACTCAGTTCCATACTCCTCATCACCCTGTACCTGTGTGGAGGAGTGCCCATCACCACCAGGCCCAAAGAGTCAACAAACTCCAGAGGCAACTGATATAATCTCCTGATGAGTCTTGGCTCAGATGGCCCAATTGGAAGCTTGGATGATGTGGAGCCACACCCCATGAACAGACCTTAGGGTCAGGTGACGCACATGGGTCCAAAAACATCCTTCTAGCAATACAAGTGTCACAAGCAATCTTCTAGAAAACCTGGAAGAAGATAGGGAACTGGGAGGGAACGTCCTCTACCCCTCCCGGGAGGACAGTCATCTTTAAGCATCAAGATGAGCATGTGATCCCCTCCCCAATAGCTGAGAGTGCCTCACTGTGAGCAGGCGATGTCAGAAATTGTGCAAGAAGGAGTGAGATGCCCTCACCTAGGAACTGGGGGGAACTACCACCCACCTCTCTACCCCACCTTTCCCTGTTTTAGTTTTCTGCCATAAAAAGACTGGACTTTCTTTTTTTATAAAACAGGAAGGAGAAAACTCAAAATAAAAATGTATTTCAAGTCAATGACCAGAAATATCCCATCCCTATCCTTTTCCCAAAAGCATCTTTCTGCACGTGACATTTTTTTTTCTTGTTGGAGTTTTAGTGCTGAGACTTCAAAACTTGTTTTCAGGGAGAAAAACATTTTTTTTCAATGGAAGCCTATAGCAATCGTCCCACCTCAACCCAATCAACCTGTATAGTTTCTTTTTTGAAAAAAAAAGAGAGAAACAAGGGGCAAAAAGGTAAAGAAGGAAGAAAAGAAAAAGAAGAATAGGGAAGGGAAGGTAAAAGAAAAAGGAAAGGAAAGAGCAACAACAACCAAACTGTAGTGACAGGCAGCCTTGCTAATAGACTAACGGGGAAAAATAAATTCTCTAACCTGCAGTCTAGGTAAAAGCATGAACTAAATCCTGTCTTTAAGATTAATCACACGAGCTTTCAAGTTAATTGACTACCTGGGGGAGTTCATTTCTACAGCGATAGAAAAGAAGGAAGCTGACAGAGGGAGAGTGTAAATTCTCCTCAACATTCACCAGATAGACCAGACCCTTTCCAGTGATAAGATAGTCTAGAGGAGAAAGAAGGAAGAAAGAAGAAAGGAAAAAGCAAACTATCTCACTTGCTATAATTAAAATTAACTGAATATCTTTTGGGGGTGGGACACAAATCATTGAGGGTTTCTTTTCTTTCTTTCTTTTTTTTCTTTTTCTTTCTTTTTTTTTTTTGAGTTCTTACAATTTTATTTTTTTGGATTTTGTTGACTTTTTTCAAAATTTCAGTTTAATGTGAGGGTGCAAATAATGAAATCATAACATTTGAATTTTTCAGGTAGAGTCCCTCTTACCTGAAAAACGTCCTACACTCAAAAGGTGTGCCATACACTGCTACCTTGTGAAGGTTTCAAGTAAGTGACACAGTGGAGTTTACTGGGTATTTAGCTGTGACTTCTCTTGTGCACAGTCACATGTGGAAATCACAACCTCCAAACTCAAAAAGTCAAAAGTTAAATAGCACACGCATCCCCATGTGGGTCACCAAGGTGGTGGAATGTGGCTTGTTCCCACCTATCCCCTGGAGTGTCGGAATCCATGCTTCAGTTCAGGACACATGCCCGGTGACAGTAATGAGGGACAGTGGACACACACTGTTGAGTGGGTACTCACCATGCAGGGCGTCGTCCTGGGCTGGCTCTTCTGTTGTCCTTTCAGACACCCCTTTTCAGAGGCTGCTCTCTGCTGCTGGGTCTAACTCTAGAGTTACTGAGTACATACAATTTTCTATTAAACCCTCTACTCTTTATCTTCTACAATGGGGAAGTACAGCAAGTGGGTAATATTCTCCCTGGAAGTCTAGGTCAGCATTTGCCTGGTATCCTGGTCTCCAGCCTTAGCACCACCTAGATCTTCTTTTTATTGAATGTGCCAAATGCCCAACAGAAGCCATTGTTATATGAAGCACCCCTGTGAACTTACAGTATCTGCACCCACTTCCTGGTGGTAATGACTTGATATTAAAGCAAATATTTATATGTAGTACTTAACCATTGTGCAGTAGAAATCATATTGGGCAGAAATGGGAAATGTTTGTATGTGTGCACAATTCATTCTGACATCTACTAATGGTGCTTACACTAACACCTGTGATTTAATTCTAATACTCCATTGTTCACTGTAAAGCATTTTCATTTTCTCAATAACAGCTTCCTGAAGTCAGACACAATGGCTCACGCTTGTAATACTTCCACTCTGGGAGGATGAGGTGGGAGGATCCCTTGAGCTCAAGAGTTCAGTTCAAGACCAGCCTGAGGAAGTATAAGACCTTCATCTCTACAAACAAAATAAATTAAAAAAAACATTATCCTGGTGTTGTGGTGGGCAACTGTAGTCTCAGCTACAGAGGAGGGTGAGGCAGGAGGATTGCTTGAGCCCATGAGTTGGAAGTTACTGTGAGCTAGTCTGAGGCCACAGCAACATAGCTGAGGCTGCGGCAACAGCGTGACCCTCTGTCTCAAAAAACAAACAAACAAACAAAAACAAAAAACTTCCTTGTCTTTAGTGAGAAAACCAGCTCTCAATAATTACAATGTATTTTCTTTCTTTTTTTTTTTTTTGTAGTTTTTGGCCGTGACTGGGTTTGAACCCCCCACCTCTGGCATCTGGGGCCGGCACCCTACTCCTTTGAGCCACAGGCACTAACCTACAATGTATTTTCTTATTGGCTCAGGCTGTAAAGCTCATTACATAAATTCATAATTGCTAATTCCTACTACTAATGTATTCAAACCTAATAACTAGAGTTATGTATATTGCTCTAACATTGAGGGTAATAGCCAAAGTAATGTGTCAAGTGTTACTTGGATTATGTTTGTTTGATTACTGATGTTATAATACTTCTGGAAAATTATGGTCTCCTATTTCTGTAGGAAAATGAGAATGGAAGCTCAAAACTGCTCATAAGTTGATCACCCTTAAAATTAGATGATGGTACATGATGGTGATCCCTTATTCTATTCTCTCACTTCTCCATGTTTTGGAAATTTTTATTAATAGAGAAATTAATTTATAATGGACATAAATGATGAAAGTAAACGGAGAATTAAGCAGAAGTATTAAAAAAGAGAGAATTCTTATTTTTCACAAATTAAAATGAGAAAATGGCAATAATAACAACTCTCATCACAACGCTTGATGGCATGGCCTCTATCCCCAGGAGCAGAGTCACTGCTTGTCCACACTCTGTGATCCTCCTGTCAGGAAACCTTGGCTCTCATAAGCCTAGACTCTGCAACCTTACCTTACACACCTGGGCTAGGTGAGAGGGGAACTTACTTTTAAAACAGGAATAGGAGACAGACTTGGCACTCGGAAGATTGGAAATCAAAAGTTGACTCTCAGAGCTTCCCCATTTTGTCACATTGTTGGAGGAAATC
The DNA here is from genome assembly GCF_027406575.1 of Nycticebus coucang. Taxonomy (NCBI): domain Eukaryota; kingdom Metazoa; phylum Chordata; class Mammalia; order Primates; family Lorisidae; genus Nycticebus; species Nycticebus coucang. Next base: position 140,594 of record NW_026515592.1, on the reverse strand, counting down.
GTGTAACTGCTCAGCTCGCTCTTCCATCTCATCTCCTCCCCTTCTCTCCACTGGCCTCCCTTTGCCTCAACTATATCTAGTTTATTCCTGCCTCAGAGAGTCTGCACATGCTGTTCCCTGCCCTGAAGTGCTTTTCCCTATATACCCACAGTGTCCCCCAATGCCTTTACTGATTTGAGGGGGGAGCCGAATGTAGTATCCACCCAAGGAATGAGGTGGCTTGGGTAATTTTGGTTGCTGGCAAACAAACAAAAATTATTTAATGACATGATCTCTTGCAGGAGGCCCCTGTATCTTGGCCACTGATTTCTACATTCTCAGCACAGAGAATAAAAGTATGTGCCAGGAATTTAAAAACAGATACACTGTAAATTTGAATGATTTCTTCATACATATGGTTGAAAAATACAAACTCTTCATAAATTTAAGAACGAAGTAAAAATATTTGACACGATTTCTACTTCCACTTATTTTTTTCTCAACAAAAGTTGTTTCCCAACTTTTTAAATTCATTTTTTTCATTCTTATGGAGGTTTGTTTGTATTTTCTATACATGAACACTAGTACATTCCTGTTCCCTTCCTAAATTACAAAATTATGCTCACTGCAACATCTATGCTGATGAATTTCCTTTAGCCCTACATTCAGAGACCTTTTTAGGCACTACTGTTTTAATATTTTGACAGCTACATAAAATACAGCTGACAGATGTACCAATACCAATTAATGAACATTAAGTTCTAAAGTGGATGTTGTGTGTTGTGAAATATTTTAAAATTTTACTTCCAATACTACTTGTAGGAGGTTTTCAAAATATTTAAAAAATAATGACTTTAATGACCATTGTAGACTATATATGTTGCTATTTTTAATATATGTCTAAAATAATGCTTTAAGTTTTAAAACTAAAAATGAGGTCTGAAAACCAAGAAGCATAAATGCTACGGCAAAAGAATATGATTGTAGAGAAAACACACTCAGATAAAAACAAGAAATGATATTTTAATGCAAAGAAAACATAAAACTTTAGTAATAAATATTAGATGTTAGTCACACTGAGCGTGAGTGTCTGTTCTTCCTGTGAATCAGTGAGGGTGACACAGGACAGGTGGTGCCCCAGCCAGCTGAGCTGAGCTGGAGGACCTGCCGCCTTAGCCCTGGCAGTGTTGGTCAGTGGCAGTCAGCAGTGGAACCAGTGGGCTGGAGGGTGGGGGAGAGGGCGTAGGAGGCTCCAGTAACTGGAGGGGCCAGACAACTGCTGGGGAGATAGCAGCACCTTAGGTCTCCCTCCCCTTGCACTTCTGGCTGAACTGGGAACCCCAGCTTTTTTAGGCCTGGTCAATTTCATGTAAGTTTCCTAGGCCTGAATGAAAGGGATTGTAGCCATTCATTAACTGAATTCCTGCCCCTTGCTGCTAAATGTAGCAACAGAGTTCCAGCTGAATGTAACTTTAGAGGACCCAGCCAGCTAAATGTAACAATTGAATTCCAGCTAAATAACCCCATGTGACCATATATAACCCTAAGCAAAGAGCCCAGAAAGAGGGAGAAGGAACAAGAATTTTTTTTTTTTTTTTTTGGAAAAGAGTCTGATTTTATCACCCTCAGTAGAGTGCAGTAGCGTCACAGCTCACAGCAACCTCCAACTCCTGGGTTTAGGCCATTCTCTTGCCTCAGCCTCCCGAGTAGCTGGGACTACAAGCACCTGCCACAATGCCTGGGTATTTTTTTTTGTTGCAGTTTGGCCAGGATTGGATTTGAACCCTCCACCCTCAGTATATGGGGTCGGTGCCCTACTCACTGAGCCACAGGCGCCGCCCAGAAAGAGAGAGCATTTCCCCCGACCTCGGTTCTCTCTGCCAGGAGTTTGGTGTTTCTGTATTCTTTTTTTCTGTAATTAAATCCTGTATTACCACTGATCTGTGGTCCACGGATTCATTCTCCGAATCACCGAGACCAAGAACCTACTAAAGACGAAACTCTGGTGTCAAGGGGTCCTGGGTTATCACAGCCTGTGAGCTGAACTCTGAAACAGAAATAAATTCATGTCAGGATTGAGGAAGAAGAATGGACGGATCACCCCAAAGTCTGCTTCAAAATCCCATGAACTTGAGCAGAGTGAGGAGAGGGAGCAGGGGAGTCCAGGCATTTCTGCTCTTCATTTCCAAGACTCTTCTAGTTCCCTCGTCTCAAACTAAAAGAAGATATGCAGCATTCCAAATTCTGCTAACACCAACTTATTATTGAAAGAGTATACTTTTCCACACTTTTATTAAAATGACTTTTTATACTTTTTATACTTTTATTAAAATGACTTTTTACTAAATATTAGGTCAGTGTTTTTCAACTTTTTTTTTTTAACCTCATGGCACACTTGAACCTATAGTTAAACTTCCATAATAAACACTTAAATTATGTTGATAAAAAAAGAGTAAAAAGAATATGTTCCAGCTCCATCCATGTAAACATGAAAGAGGTAAAGTCTCCATCTTTCTTTAAGGCTACATAATATTCCATGGTGTACATGTACCACAATTTATCAATCCATTCGTCCCTCTACTGGGCATATACCCAGAAGACCAAAAAGCACATCATAACAAAGATATTTGTACCAGAATGTTTATTGCAGCTCAATTCATAATTGCTAAGTCATGGAAGAAGTCCTCAGTTTTTCTTTTTACTGAAGTACACCCTTTAAAAGCTTGCTATGACATGATTTGTGTGTGGTAAAAATACCAAACTTTATTTTTAAAAAAATATTTTTATTTTGTTTTCACACTTGACTAATACTTCCAGGACAGCAATTGTTTTCCTTCACCAACTTTGAAGATCTTGTTCCATTGTCTTTTGGCATCTCTTGTTGCTGATGAGAAAGACCACTGCAGGACTAAATTATAGGTAATCTTTTTTCTTTGTTTGCCTTTGACATTTTCTCTGTTGTTGATATTCTGATGGTTTACCATTAATGAGATCATGGGGCATGACCATAGTGCTAATTTATTTTATTTACATCTTCTTCTTTAGTTCTAGTAAATTCTCCACCATCACCTCTTCACATTTGCCTCTTCTTATTCTTTCTCTTCTCTCCTTCTAAAACTTTTATTAGATGTTAATTTCTTAACTTGGTGTTCTGCACAAACTAATACTGTGAAGTCACAGTGAGGAACTGATTTATTTCATTTTATTTTAATTAATTTAAACTTAAATAGCCTCACATGGCTTAGAAATTAAAGTTTAGAAAGAACAGCTCTAAATAAATTTTAAAGTATGTGTGTGTTATATGTGCATGTTATAACACAGCAAGAAAGTCTTCACCAGAGGCACCCTCAGACTTGAACTCCCTAGTCTCCAGAATTAGACAAATAAATTTCTATCATCTCAGGTAATCTCAGTTATTCTTTTAAATTTCTCTTAAATTTCTATCGTCTCTATAGTCTCAGGTATTCTTTTACAGCAGCACAAAATGGACTAAGACAATAGGTATGCAAATGTGTATACATACATATATGTGTATATACACACACTCACACACACATATACATGAATGTGTGTAGGCACATATGCACGTGTACATACAAATAAGTCATAGAGGACAAAATAAGTTCTTCCACAAATTTTATCTGAAAGAAACAGTAAATCTTATTTCATGTTTGTAACAATGCCTTAACATTCAAAAATTTACTAAAATTGGAGTTTAATAATATGCTGTTGTTAGTACATATTACCCAAGTAATTATATTGGCAAACCATGGAGCTGTTGATGCCATGAGAAAAACTTATTCACCTATTTCTCAGACATCTTTGTCATTGCTATTTTTGACTGTGTAGGTTTGGAAAATTTCACACTTAGGGCTTCTACTGGTTCAATCAACTCTAGTCATAGAAAAATAATCCAAATCTCTGCCTGTACTTCATTTAGAAAATTTCAATTGGATTTAGAGAATTTCTAATAATTGTCACACATAAAATTTTTAAATTTACTGACTTTGGTCCTTTTACTTTCACAAATGTTCCATGTGGTTCCAAATTAGAAGTACCAAGTACAGTAATAATTCCATCTAGACCACAAGGCCTTGCACTAAGGAGCATTTTGTGGATTCCAAACTTACGTGAGTGCCCTCCTCGAGTTCTCACAAGATTACATGAGAGGAAAAGAAGAAAGGAAGAGGTGGTTTTCCTAGAGTTTTTTTTTTTTTTCCTTCTAGAGCCAACATTAAGAAAAACTAACATTTTGGTCTACAAAGGAAAGGGGAAACAAGATTTTTTAAAAAAGAACAAATTCACTAAGACAGCTATTTGCTATGGGATAGAATTCCAGAGAAGTAAGTCCATCTTGGGAACTTGGTTAAAAATATTTTATTACTAGAGTAGAAAATTTTCCCATTGTAAAACAGTTCAGCCTCCTTGATGCCTTATGATTTTGGTGCAAATAAGGTTCCTAGTGGAGACTCCAATAGATTGTTCACACTGTGACTTCCTAGAAAGAGGAGACCCAGGAAGGGACCAAAAAGAAAGGGAAAATGAAAAAAAAATGTTTCTTTTCCAAAAAAATATCTATTAAATTAAAATAAATACATCGTTAGTTAATATTACAAAAAGAATTTCTTCAAGTCTTCTGGGAAACTTATGGATATATTTTATCTCAACCATACTTCCTAAAATTAAAAATAAATCCCCAGCATCCTGACCTCATTTGCCAAAGTGTTGATACAAAAGAACACACATTAGTCCTTAGACTGCTCCTTGTCCAAGGCTAATTGGTTATTTAACTTTGATGAAAAGCAGAGACGTAAGGGGAAGTGAGAACTATCAGTTTGGCTCCTAGCTATTTACCTTTATGGATAGATAATATTTTTTATCTTGTCATTCAGAGGTATGTTTTTGAGCAGCTCTGAAATAATTTGTCTCAAGTTGGGAAATGTTTGTGAAAAAAAAGAAACCAGACCATCAGGAAAAAATAACAGACTTATTATTTAAGGGATGGATGAAATTCCAGCTTTGGGGAATAGCGTATCTGATTTTATTTTACAGTATGGATGGATACACTCCTTTCAGGTTTATATGAGAATTTATTTTTGTAGTAAGCTATGTATAATCCAAAAAGTAAAATAACATTTGTATGTATCATTATTAGTATCCTTATCTCCAGGTATGAATGCACTCCCAATACACATAGCCATAGGCGAGTCCCAGTCTTACTTCAAATGTTTAAGTAACGAGGCAAATCTATCTGTAATGTTCTCTTCTGATATAAATAAGTGGGCAACTGTACTATATTTTCTTTTTTTTTTTTTTTTTTTTGTAGAGACAGGGTCTCACTTTATGGCCCTCGGTAGAGTGCCGTGGCCTCACACAGCTCAAAGCAACCTCCAACTCCTGGGCTTAAGCGATTCTCTTGCCTCAGCCTCCCGAGCAGCTGGGACTACAGGCGCCCGCCACAACGCCCGGCTATTTTTTTGTTGCAGTTTGGCCGGGGCCGGGTTTGAACCCGTCACCCTCGGTATATGGGGCCGGCGCCCTACCGACTGAGCCACAGGCGCCGCCCCGTACTATATTTTCTGAAGAATACCCCAGACAGACTGGAATGACTCTCATCAAATATTAAAGGCATCTGAGCTACACTCAAAACAGCACTTCAGAACTCTACATCTATGTTATTCTGAATCCATAAGGTGTTCACAAACTGCTGTGTCTTCAATTTTCAAGCGATTGTTTTTGTCTTCTTGTTCAGTGTACTTTAAGAAAATGATCCCTCTAGGTAGGAGATATTTTAAAATATGAAATGTTCGAATACCGTCCTCCTGTTTTCCTCTTCGCTAACCCGAGTTCCTTCTTTGTCAATGTTCTATATCTTAACCAGAAAACCATTCGGCTCATTCTGTTTTCAGCTGTGAGGAAACTCAGATAAGGTTAAATTTTATCACCAATTTAGGTATAAATCTGACTCTCTTCAATGTTCCATTTTTATCCTAAAATTAGGACAGCATCTCTGTTCAGGTAATCCTAAATCTAAGTGATGAATTTTGCCTCTAATTCACATGTTCTCCATATGAACTACCCTTGTGACAAGGAATAGCATGGAATCAAAAATCCAAAAGATGGACCTATATCATACATATCAAGATCAAACTCATATACAAAACATTAATCCTATGTGTTCTCCATGTGTCAGAATTTTACAGTGGTGCCTTTCAGTATTCAAATACATTATAGTATTATATCCCATATAAAGACAGATTTCAAAATGTAGATAGAAAACACAAGTCGGCCGCCTAAAAAAGTTAAGATTCTGATTCTCTAACACTGAAAACTCTATTTAATTTCCATTGTATTAATATTCTATGTATTTTACCACAACAAAACAGACAAGTCATCATTTTAAGGGCACTATAATGAAGTAGCAAAAATCCCCTGCTTTAAAGCCAGATTGTATCATCCACTAGGTAAGTACCTTTACGTTACTTAACATCTTTGTCCTTGAATTCCCTCATCTGCAAACTGAGATAATCACAGCACCATTTTTATAGAATCACTATGAGAATTAAATGGATTAAAAGAGGTAAACCACTTACAACAGCTGTTGGAGCAATGTAAATTTTCAAAAACATCATTAATATCATAGTTGTTATTTTACAACTCTCTTTCCCTAGTGGCTTCTCACTAACTTTCGGAGTTAGAAGGCTTGAAGGAAGCCTTCCTTCCATCCTTCCTTCCTTCCCTCTGTCCCCGCCTTTGCCCCCTCCTTCCTCTTCCACTTTTTCCCCCTTTCCCTGCCTCCCTCTCTCTTTTTCTTCCCTCTTTGGGATTTGTTGAGGGGAGAGGATTTATATGCAAGAAGTTTGGATAATTTAGTGCCTCTTTTATTAATTTGAGGTTTTCTGGTCACTAAAGACTGCAAACAAATATAAAAATAAACACTAACTATAGTGTATATTTCCATAAGATCTAGATACTAAGCAAATCTCCAAGTAAAACTGTCACTTAAAACCTAAATGTTAACAACAGGTAGCATAAAAAATATTGATAAGATAACTCCAGCCCATTTTCCACATCTGCACCAGTACAGCCAGCATGTTATCCTCTGGGCATCCTCTCACTTGATTATTTTTAACAAGAAAGTCAATAAACAGATAGCCAAAATGAGTATGTGGCTAAGTGGTTTACCAATAAAACATGGTTTACTCAGACAGTCTGCCACTTACTCTTCATTGGGAAAGGCACACTCACCATACATATAATTATCTTGAATTTCAGTTCAAGTGTTCCATAATTCTTGGCATAGAATTTTTTTAAAAAAGGATTTTAAATAGGTAACTTGGTTTTCAAATCAGAGTTTACATCATACATTAATTACTAATAAGAGATTACAGAATTGGGTGCAGTGTCAATCCTGTTGCCGGCTGTAGAAAGACCACATACATGGAAAAATGATAAAGGTTAGTTGCTGGATTTTTTCAAATACAACACACCATCAATTGTAAGATACTAAGAAAAAAATAAATTGTTGCCAATTATAACTATAGGATGCCATCAAATGTAAAACACAACCCTACTTGTAGTTCGATTCCATAATATAAAAAAGAAAATCTGTATATTAGAATCAATAAAGTATAATATCATAATTAGCTATTAAAAATATTTACTGAGGACCTTTTATTGTCTATAATATTTTTAGTTCAATGTTAGGAACTGTTAGGTATATAAAAATATGACACACACAGTCCCTGACCTTGGGGGATTTAAAATCCAATAGAAAAAGAAAACAAGTATGTTTAAACAATAACAATAAGAGTTAACTGATAGGAAAGTTATCTAGAATATATCGCAAAAGCATGTAAGTACAGCTGAAGTTTAATATCTAAGAAATAATCCTCCCCCCTCCTTAAAAAGTGAACAATTTAATTTCTGAGGTTAATAAGAAAAGGCAATTGTGGTCTATTTACTTTCAAATGCCACAGGTTTTTATATTATTTTGTTTTTCTTTATTACTTAAAACTAAGGTTAAATATTAGCAATCCCCTTCAAGTATTGCTGAGAACTTACTAATTATAAATACTAACTCCTGCATCTAACTCTTAACACAGTAAATACTGAACAGGAATAAAGGTGAGAAATCGCACGACTTTAGTTAAGAACATTTCAAGTATATATTGCTTCAGTGTCCATGATCAATCCTCACTTTTCCTGTATTCTCTCACAAACCAATTAGGAAAGAGATCAATAAAAGCACCTTGCCCAGGTAGGAAGCAGCTTAACACTCAACATTGACCTGGCTTATAATCACAGACTTAAACCTATTTGTCAAGAATCATAAAAAATACAAACTTTGTCATCAAAATTTTATTGGGAAATACAACTGAGGGGGCATAAACTTCTTTGTAGTCAGTAAAAATTACTTCTGTCCAAACAATATTTTTCTGACCAACTGCTAAGAAAACACTAAAGTTAAAACTTAAAATACCTATGTCATTGCTGGGAAAAAAAGTTTCATATCCCCAAAACAGATCAGAAGCCATCAAATATCATTTTTAAACAGATTTAAATAAAAACCTACATCTTTTCGGGAGGAGAGTTCAGAGTTCTATATTGTTGACATAGATTTACTTTGTTTTATCTTTCAAAAAATCCATTTTTATTTTAAGTTAAGAAGTTACATGTGGCAATAATTTAAATTATCTTTTCAAGTACCAAAATGAGTAAAAGAAAGCATGTTAAACTAAGGCAATGACAACACCGAACATCATACAATTCAGGGGACATTTTCCCTAATATTTGTATCTGTGTATGAGACACTGTACCAACTATGGGAGATTCAAAAACTAATAAGAATCTGTCCACATAAAATCTAACCTAACTGAAAAGGCAAGAGATTGACTTAAGTACTTGGAAAATATAATCACCACCATAATAAAGTAACAAGCAAAATGTGACAATACACATCACTTTTGTTGTTGACACCATGGCAAGTTGGTTTGTTTATTTATTTATTTATTTATTGAGACAGAGTCTCACTTTGTCTTCCTGGGGACAGTACTGTGGTGTCATAGCTCACAGCAACCTCAAACTCTTGGGCTCAAGCGATTCTCTTGCCTCAGCCTCCAGGTATGAAATAATAGGTAAGATTTTAACAATTAGAATTGACACACACACACAGCATTCTAGCCCAAGGGAAATGCTTGGAGAAAGATAGAAAGTCACAGAATGTGTAGGGAACTGTGGGAGGAACTGACAGTTTGTGCTTTATCAGGAGGTGTACGCTCTGGGGCATCAGAGAGAAGATGACAGATGGTGGTACTGGTAAGAGCCTTCTAATCCATGCGAAAGGTCTGGTCTTCAAAAGGGAGTTTTAGGCTTAGCTAAATTATGAGAAATCAGGGTTGCACCTTCAGAAGATTAACTGGACAACAAAAATGTAGGATGGACCAGAGGAAAAATAGTTTGGAAGCAAGCAGGTCATTTGGAAAGCTACTGCAGTCATCTTAGCAAGAAGTACGGGAATGAAAAGGTTCAGATATAAAAAACTTTCTGAGGGAGAAAAATGTTGGGATTGAGTGTCAACCAGCTATGTGGGATGAATGTGATGCTGGCAGCCTGGGTAACCCAGAGGACAGGCAGAGAGAGCAGATAATCAGTAATGCAGTGGCTGTAAAACCCTTGGCACTGAACTGTGTGTTATCAAAGGGGAAGAAAAGGCATGGTAAATTTTTGAGTACACAAGACTTATAGGATTTTGTTGTCTGAGCAGGAGATTGGGAGAGAAAACCACTCCAAATGCCTTCCAGCTTTTTTTACTTGGCTTCCCATAGAATAGTTGCTTCTGAACTGCCTTAGATTTCCTACCACTGGCCTACCCATCCATCGAACAAACAGTAAGAGCTTACTGTGTGCCAGGGACAGATGAGGCAAATCAGAGAACAAAACAGAACAAATTCTCTTTCAAGGAACTTGCATTTTAGTGGGAAGAAACAAATGATTAGCAATGCACATAATTAAATAAATGAAGAATACCATGTGTTGGAAGAAAAAGATAGGAAGAAAAGCTGAGTAAGAAGGACAAGGAGTGTTGACTCTGGGGCAGGGGTGGGATATAGTCTGTACTGAGAGATGTCACAAGTCACAGCCTTGCAGCCGGGGTGCAGAGTTTATCTAGGGCTGCTCTTGAGGGCACGGCTTACTACATCCCCCACATTCTTCCTAATGAAGCACAGGAGACAGTCGTTAGTTGCTACAGAGCATCTAACTTCTGGCCACCGTGAACCTCCTGACCAATCGATCACATTTCCTAACGGGCATTCGTGGCCAGCAAGGTCAAAGCTAAACTTGTGGTCTTCTTTCACCACGTAGATGAAACTTGCAGCATTCTCTGTACCTTTTTTCCTCTTATTTTCTGAACATTCATTTTCTAATTGTCCCGATTTCCTCAATTATTTGTATCTTTTAAAATTGACAAGTAATAATTATTGATAAATTCATAGAGTACAATGGGATTTTTTGACCTATGTTTACACTGCAGAATGATTAAGTCGACCAAATTAACATATCCTTCACTTCACATACTTATACTTTTTTTTTTTTTTTTGTGATGAGAACATTTAAAACCTTCTCTTTTGGCATTTTGAAATATATAATACAGTATCATTAACTATAGTTACCAATGCTATGTGATAGATCTCCAAACTTATTTGTCCTCATTGAAACTTGGTACCCTTTGAACAACTTCTCTTTAATCTCCACCACCCCTACCCAACTACTTACGTTTATCTTATCTTGTTTTTGTCAGCTAAAATCCAGTTCAGAACATTGGAGGTACAAATAAATATGCAAAAACAAGTTACATGAAAAAAAAACATTTTGATGTCTTTTGACGCTAGTAGTTAAGCAGTCACCCTATGTGTAATGCCGTGAGAGGTTGGAAGTCCCTTCCGTGTGTGGTCACATACACCTAGGTACTTACATGAAATTCACACAGCCTGTGCCTGCAGGGGGAGCAATCCAGACAAAGCTGAGGTTGGTTGTGGGCAGGTGACTGACGTGCGAGGCCACCACGCTGCACATGAACTGGTTACCAAACTGGTAGTCCGACATGATCCCTGAGAGACAGATGGGAAAGGAAACTGTTACAAAGACAGCAAAGCAAAGGCCTTCCTATCAGGGAATCACAATATTTTCTGGACATTTTTCTTTTATGGTAAGATTCTTTGTGCTGCCTGGCTTCCTCATCAGTTATGCAATTTTTTTCACTTTTTATCGCTGGAGGTAAATTCATTATTTCAAAAATTACTGAGGAGTGACCTACTAAGATCACTGCCATAGTGTTTGTGTTGCTTTGATTTTGTTGATGGATCTTTGCCCATCACCAAAGACCACCAGGACCAAGCTGCAGTTAAATAAGCTTAGGTTTCCTGGAGCAGTCTCGACAAGGGAGACCAAACACTACAGGGAGCTGGGAGGCATCGCAGTAAGAAGGCACTGGGAGGGGCTGGTTAAAACAGGAGAGCAGGGCAGTCAGGTTTGCCCGGGAACTTCCCGATTTTTAGAGTAGAAAGCTCTGCATTCTGGGAAATCCCCTAGTCTTGTTTGGGAGATTTCAGAAAAAGGTGGTGATGCGTTTGGATTGAGGCCTTATCACAAAGTGGAGGCAATTTTACCCCTGAGCATCTTAATTTTTATCCAGAAGGCATCAGGAATGAAGTGAGGCTAAATCTTCAATTGGAAAAAAAGCAACAGTAATCATGTTGGCCCGGAGAGGGGGACGCTAGTTGTTTTTCTGGTTTACACCAGGACCTTGTGTTTGTCTGTGTTTAGGCATGATTACAGAATGGTCCTGTTTGTGCCACATATCATCACAGTCATAAAGTGGCCTTGTAAAAGTGGTCAGTCATCAAATGGCTAACATTGCCATGTAGTCAAGTTGCTTATGTTCAATGTGAGAACACCATGGCTCAGCTGCGACCAGGTCAGTTCCCAGCTGGGCTATCAAGAGATGCTTTTTTTTTTTCTTTTCTAACAAGGTGACCCTCGTAGGTTTACCTCACATACAAAATATGAAAAAGTAACTCAACAACTCAGTTAAAAAACGGGCAAAACACCTGAACAAGACTCCTGACAAAAAAAAGATAAGCAGATGGCAAATAAACATATGAAAAGATGCTAAGTACCTATGTCCTTAGGAAACTGCAAATTAAGACAACAAGAAGATTATCTCTTCAATTGGTTAATGACCAAAATCCAAAGCACTGGCAACACCAAATACTAGTAAGGATGAGCAGAAGTAGAAACTTTTATTCATTGCTGGTGGGAATGCGAAATGGTACATCCTCTTTAGAAGACTGTAGCAGTTTTTACAAAAGTAAACATATACTAACCACATAACCCAGCAACTGCACTCCTTGGTATTTACCCAAAGGAATTGAAAACTGTGTCCACACAAAAACCTGTACACAGATACTCAGAACAGCTTTATTCATAATTGCCAAAACCTGTAAGTAACCAAGATGTCCTTCAGCAGATGAATGGTCAACTGTGGTACATCTAGACACTGGAATATTATTCAGCACTAAAAAGAAATGAACTATCAAGCCATGAAAAGATACCAAAGAAACTTAAATATGCACATTATTTAGTGAAAGAACCCAATCTGAAAGCCTGCCTCTGACAGGATTCCAACTACATGACATTCTGGAAAAGGCAAACCCGTGAGGACAACACGGAGATGACACTTGCCATGTCCGGGGGCTGCAGAGGATGAACAGGCAGAGCGTGGAGGATTTTAGAGCAGTGGAACTGTCTGTGTAACACTACATGTCATATGAACTTTTTGAACCGAAAGAATGTACAGATTAAGAATGAACCCTAATATAAACTCTGATCTCTGGTGATAATGATACGTCATTATGGGTTTGTCAGTTGTAACAAATGTACCTCTGTGTGGCAGGATGTTAAGAATAGGGGACATTCCTCATGAGTGAGAACACGAGTGTGTTGGAACTCTCTGTACTTTTCACTCGATTTCACTGGGAAGCTCAAAATTCTCTATAAATTAAAATTAATAAAAACATTGCCAGGAATGGGAAATTAAATTTAAAAATTCTCTCATTTGCTGGCTTTGTAACCTTGGACGAATGACTTCTTCCTGAGATGCAGTTTTCTTGCCCCCTCCATCCTGAAGTTGTGAGAATCAAATGATGCAATATTTAGGACACCACCCAGCACTAAAGCAGCGGCTCTCAGTAAATCCTGATTTTCTTCCTGCCTGCCAGAGTGATCTTTCTAAAATATGATTTCTATTTATACTATTCCCCTACAAAGAAATTCTCAATGACCCCATACTGTCTGTAGTTTCACTGTCCAATATGGTAGCCACTAGCCAATGTGGTTCTTCACATTTATATACTATGAGATATAAATTAAAAGTTTAGCTCTTCAGTTGCATCAGCCACATCGCACATGCCTGATAGCCACGTATGGCTCATGGGCATTTCCCCTGTCACAGAAAGCTCAACTGGACAGCCTGGACGATTAAGACCCCGTGTATTTTCCTCTCATCTTCATCTCCAACCTCACCTTCAGCACTTCTTGTGCTCATATCTTCCCTATCCAGCTTGCACTTTACACACCAAAAATACCAAATAAACCCTTTTCCACCTTTGCACATCTGTACCCTCGATCTAAAATGCTTCAACCACCTGATAGATCCGACATCAAGATTTAGCTCATTTTCTGCCTTGCCAAGCCTCTCCTGTCTACTTCCAAGCAAACCAAGGCAGTTCATCCTATAGATTCCAGCTGAACCATTTCCTTCCCTCCAACGTAGCTCTTGGCCCATTTGGAATATTTTGTCTCCTTATCTTTCTCTGTATCTTACTCTTAAAAGACAAATCAGCCCTATCAATACACATTTCTCTACCACTTCACACAGTATGCACAAATACTTACTTGTGTTGTTATATTTAGTCCTTTGATCTCATGCTTAAAAAGGTCTTTGTGAGTTTGTGACTACCCTGGGTAAAATAGCAAGACCATGTCTCTCCACCTTTTTTTTTAAAAACATTAGCTGGGTATAGTGGCAGGTGCCCATAGTCCTAGCTACTAGAGAGAGTGTGGCAGGAGTTTGAGGCTGCAGATGATCTATGATCAAGCCACTGTACTCCACCCTGGGTGACAGAAACACTGTCAAAAAAAAAAAAAAGTCTTTTCAATCTCCAAGATTAAAAAAAATTCTCCTCTACTTTCTCTCTACTATTTTGTTTTTACATTGACATCTTTAATGCTTCTAAATTTTATTTTGTTGTGTGGTACAAGGTAAGTATTTGAGTTTCTTTTTATTTCTAAATAGTTCTAAGTGCCCACCACTGCTTCCTGTGGGATGTTAGGATCACTCCTTATAAGTTTCTCTGCTTGATCTCACCCCTGTTTTCCAAAATGATTTCTCTGGAAGGCATATATGATCATGTCAATTCCCTGCTAAATCTCCTTGAATGGGATCCATCATATTCCAGAGGAATGAAAGCTCCTTAGCCTCAGTTATGAAGTCTGGCACAATCGGAAACTTCCGCACTCTTCCCGCACTCCCTCACTACTGCTGTGAACCAGCTCTGCGGTCACTCTCTAGCACAGGTGGTTGAGCCACCCTCACCCACACCTCTACACATGTGCTCTCCTTTAGACTCGCGGGCCCTGGACTTCTGCTGTCCTCTCACCCATCCTTCCTCTCTGCAAGGGTAATTCACACCTGCTGTCAAGGCAAGGAAGGCTCAATGTAGCCTGTGTTTAACACCAAACATTAAGAGAATTCACTTACTCTTCTGGGCCTAATGATACAAAGACACATCAGACATGGCCTGGCCCTTGGGGACCCCCCTCCCCCTCACCACCACTTCCCCATGTCTGGATAGGTGCCCTCCCTACAAATCATCATAGCAGTTCATACATCCCTCCATCACAGCCCTTGGTCATCTCACCAAGTAGTCTATGAGGGAGTCTGTCTTTAATCTCCATATCCTGAGCACCTGTGACAATGTCTGACACATCACAGATACTCAAGAAATAACACCTACGTTGCAATTAGGGTTGTAGAACCACGGCCTGCAGCTGGCTATGAACCACGGCCTGCAGCTGGCTGTATCTGTGTCAGATATCACAAAAATTATAGACCTTTTCTTTTGCTCATCAGCTTACTTTAGTGTTTGTGCATTTAATGTGTGCCCCAAGACAACTCTTAGATCAGCATTCACGGCGAGCCTTGGGCCTCACAGCTGGATGCCCCTGTGTGAAACAGACTCTTCTACAATAGGAAGTTGTTCAGCAAAAACCATAACTCGTTTAAGCAATTGAAAAACGGGTCTACATTTTGACATATCCAAATGGTGATCTTTTTCTCATTCATGAGAAAATTCATCAAGCCATAGAAACCTCAAGGTTAGGGAGGATACGAGACTCGCAGGGAAATCACAGAGAGGCCAAGGAGACTCAGTAGCCACGACTCAGGAACTGCCACTTTCCTCCGGTCAGGCATAAAACAGGGATCCAGCGCGCAGAAAATGACAAGTCTGCAGAAGTCTGGCTGGCCAAAAGGGAAAACAAAGTTCCAGCCAGAGTCTTGTGGGAAGGGAAATGAATCAAACAAAACAATGCTTCACTATCACACAGCTTTGGTAACAGGATTCACAGGCAAATAACTGTCCATTCCTCAAAACTTCTCTTAGAAAGTGAGTCAGTGTCTGGGCCGCGTGTTACTAGACAGAATTTTATATAGTAAGCACCTCGTGCCCTAGTCTGGGTGAACATGCCACAGAACAACTTTCCTGCAATCCACCAGGCCAGCATCGCCATCTCCAATGTGGCTACAGAGAAGCTCCAGAGGAGGTATAGTCACTGTCTGGTACCCAGAGATTCTGAGTCAACTAGTCTAAAGGACAGCTTGGGTATTGGGATTTTTAAAATCTCACCAAGAAATTCTAATGTAGAGCCAAGAACTTGCATTGAGAAGGTGCACTAGTGATATGTTCTCTAGAATTCAGAGCTTAGAGTAATGGTCCTCACATCACTGAAGCATCTACATACAATTTCAAGCTATTCAACAATCGTTTTATGCAACGGCTTTGGTAGTAACACAAAATATCCTATTCTCTTACCCACTGCTCCTAAAATCAACCTAAACCTGCCTCCTCTGGACCTTTTCATGTACTTTCAGACACTAGGAGTATACAGGGCTCTTTGCTTTTTTAACACTTTTATAAGCACTGGCATATTATACTGCCACCACATTGTCACTGGCTTTTCTTGGAGAACATTTAAAAGTCAGTCAGAATTGCAGCTCTTAGAAATCTATTTATTTAAATATCAATCGGCAGGAAAAAAAAACAAAAAACCTACTAACTCTATTTTGCATCAAACATTGTGTTAGGTCCTACGGAAGTACATTAAAGAAATATAGGACATCTGCCCTGAAATAATTTGAGCTGAGAAGAGAAAACTAAAATAAACTTAACATTCTAAATGAAGCAGTTAGAAAATAATAAGTGCTAAGTGAGTGGTATTGATGAAAAATACCAAATAGGAGTGAAAAAGTGATTAATATGGTCAGTTATTATTTTTTTTTTTGTGGTTTTTGGCTGGGGCTAGGTTTGAACCTGCCACCTTCGGCATATGGGACCGGCGCCCTACTCCTTGAGCCACAGGCACCGCCAATATGGTCAGTTATTAATAATGACAACTAATTAACTGCATTGTGCCAATGTCAATTTCTTGGTTTTGATAAAGGGTTAAAATTATATACATTGTGAGAAGAATACAGGAGCTCTCAATACAAGTTTTGTAACTTCTGTGAGTCTATATATATTTTAAAGTAAAAAGATTAAAAATAAAAATGTCAACCAATGCTTACTGAACACTTACTATGACCTGGCATTATTTTAAGTGCTTCACTAATATTAACTCACTTAAGGCTCTTAACAACCCCATGGGGTAGGGGTGGGTATGCTCTCCACTTTACTGATTAGGACACTGAGAAAATGGTCACAAAAACACTTGCTTGTGGTTATACAGCAAGTGGGCAGAGTGGGCTGGATTGCTACACAGTCAGAAATGGCTCTACCAAAGTCTGAACCTGGAACTGAACCTGGAAGGAAAAGCTAAGATTTCCCACATTAGTTTTTATTTACATAAAGCAGCAGAGTATAATCCAGAGATGGTCCCCTCAGCTCGGCCACTCTGCTGTGACCTCCGTCACGATGCTCCCCTCCAGCTTCACCCTGACATCTATAAGGTGGTGAGAACCCCTCAGCTCTGTTGCTCTCTGAGTACAATGTAAATGCAGACAAGAAAGAAGGGAGGACCTTCCACGAACACGGCCATGAGGACCAGGGCTGCACACATTAAATGAAAACCGGAGAAAAGTGAAGTAAGCTCAGCTCCTAGTGTTCTCTGGGACTCAACTGCCGGCATCGCCACGGTGATCTTATCAATGCCTTTTGTGTTGGAAGACACAGACACTAATTCACACATGTGATTTGGAAACCTGGCCTTGGGATAACTAAAATTTGACTTTGATAATGAATTTAAATTGATGTTGTTGCTTTCTCTGATGCATGCTGGGTAAGAAGATACATAGCGAGTTTTACTATTACACGAAAAGCAAAAACAATATAATTAAAAAGATTTAATGGCACTGTGTTTCTTAAGGAGATAATGTACATGTAAAATATATATGTGGATAATGTAGTCATAATATTTTATTTTCGTTGTTGTGGTTATGTGTAAACTGTCATGTAACAAATTGTCTATGGAACTTTCTTCCCAAAAAGGATATAAATTTCCAAGAGCACTGAGTAAAAACATCAAATGTAGCTCTCCTGATACAGCTTTAAAGCAAAGGAAGTAGAGTTTATCTTTCAAACTCTGAAGTTCTTCAACACTGGTAACTACTTTGATTTTAGCAAGACTCAAAAGCATCTATGTCATAAAAACATTTTCCTTTTGAATACTGTATACAAACATAAATTTATTTTGTTTTAAAAATATTTTGAAAATGGGCGGTGCCTGTGGCTCAGTGAGGAGGGCGTTGGCCGCATCTACTGAGAGTGGCGGGTTCCAACCCGGCCCCGGCCAAACTGCAACAAAAAATAGCCAGGTGTTGTGGTGGGCGCCTGTAGTCCCAGCTACTCAGGAGGCTGAGGCAAGAGAATCGCCTAAGCCCAAGAGCTAGAGGTTGCTGTGAGCTGTGATGCCAAGGGCGATAAAGTAAGACTCTGTCTCAAAAAAAAAATAAATATTTTGAAAAATAAAATATTCATAACCTTGTTGTAATTTCTATATTAACCATCAATATAACTATTTAAAGCCACTATTCCTTTGACAAAGTATGAGAGTTTAAAAGTCCATTGTCATACACACCACTGGATATCTAGGTTACAAATAGCCAATATTTGTCCTCTTTATCAAAGTTGTGTTGAAGGACAGGCGTAAATAGCCGTGCTTCCTTTATCCACATTCTGCTTCAGCAAGATTCAACTTCCGGTGTCTTTAATTATTCTAAAGTTGCCTCCACACTCCCTTTTAAGACAGTGACACACATTTCTGTGCCTTCCGGGATGTCATTTTCCTTGACAAGTCTTCAGTTATTTTAAGTTTGTGACTAAACCTTGCATGAACCCCATTTTCCCCCAGGAATGCCTTTCTATGCTTTTAATGTGCGTACTTTGGGTCTTCAGAACTGTAACTAGAAGTCCTATCATCCCCCATCTCTAAAACAAAATCTTCATACTTTCGTATAAAGGTATGCTATTCACTTCCAAGAAGCACACTGAAGATTTTTATAACCAAAAATAACCAACCCAGTGAGAATATTACCATTCATCTGTGTTTATTTTATATTTTGGAGATTAAAAACATGGTCATTCAAACATGTTTACTTTGTAATTTGCCATAGTTAGTGTTAAAGTGGGCAGAAACATGTCCTCATTTATTTTTCATGTGTTTCAAGAACAAATACATCTATAGATGGGATATCGCCAAAGGGCAAGTACGTTAAAATCAGAGATTTTTGTTATGAGAAAAATATCACCTCCATATGTAAAAATGTTAGCCCATATATAAACTGATGACACCTTAAATATTATTTTCTTATTTCAAACACTTTCAGAAAGTTTGGTAGAAGGCATTGTCAGGAAATTAAGTAAAACTATTACTTTATGCCTACCTAAGAAGGATAAAATCACAATGGCACACATATTGAATTCTTATTTCCTTTCATTTTCATCATTTGTTCCTTAGTATAAAAGAGATATATCTAAAGTTAGTGTTATATTATAAATGAAAAAGAGAAAATGATTTATAAGAGTTCCTTTTTGTCTTTCTTTCGTCTGTTCACTTTGCCATTCTATAATCTGTTAACTCAAACATGAATAACTGTCTACTTGCAGAATTTGACTTGTCTATTATTTGCCTTCTTTGCCGGGTCACTGTACTCAAACATTTCAACAAAGCCAAACATGATTTCTTCTGCTGAAAAGTAATCATAGAATTTCCTGAAAACACTCTTATTGCGGCTTATCTGTGAAGTACCAGCCTGATGCAAATGGGTATGAAAAGAACAGCTCTCGGGAGAGGCGGAGCAAGATGGCAGCTGAGTAACAGCTTCCTTGCATCTGGGCACCGTGAGTCTGGGGAGATAGGACTCCAGGCATCTCTGGCTGGTTGGAACTGCCTATCATCACTCCTATGAGGATACAGGGAGTCAGCAAGAGACTTCTGGACCCCAAGAGGAGGACTAAAACAGTGGAAAACCGGCAAGTGGTGGCGTGTGTTCAATCCGTCTAAACCCGCCCACAACTGTAAGTTCAGTAGCAGCGAGACTGCAAACCAGAAAGGCCTTACCTGTGAACTATTTTGATGTCCTTGGACTTGGCACTGAGTTGAACTGCCTTGGGGAAGGCCTGAGCGGGAGTGCGGAGAACTTTGGCCGTTGTCTAGGGCCCCAGTCTGAGCCGCTGAGCCAGACGGAGCTAATAGTGTATGGCGGTGGGTCACACGGAACCATTGTCAGTGATCTGCCCCGGCAAGCTCCGCCCTCAGGGTCGCAGAGCTAGAAACGGGTGGGAGCTGGTAACCCAGCAACCAAGTAGCCTAAGGGTGGGGTCTGAGCCACCTTGCAGCCCTAACCTTCAGGGGCAGAGTGAGACCGGTTTTGGCACACTGGGTAAGTCGATAGCCACTTCAGCAGCGATTCCAGTGAGAAAGCTGGGAAAGCTTCTGCTCAGCAAGTTTACAAGTTCAAAGTGCCTTTTAAGTGGGCTGAAGAGAGACTTAGGGTGTCTACCTGCTGGGGTTTGAGAAATCAGCAGCCTCCAGTCGTATCAGAATTGTGACTAACATCTCATTCCCCAGAAGACCACGTGTTGCCCAGACAATATTCAATAACATATACAAACTGCTTTGTTACTGGTTGTGTAATTTTTTCTTTTTTTTTTTTGTTTGTTTGTTTTTTTTTGTTTGTTTATTTTGACATTGTTGATGTTCTTTTGTTTTTTAATTTCAATCTTTTCCATACAGATCCCTTTTTCTTTCTCAATTTTTATAGTTTAATTATAATTTCCCATTGCTGCCTTTTTTAATAACTACAACTTCATTTTTGCTAGGGTTTCTACCGCTATCATTTGGTTTTTCACCCAATTTTATCCCCGTAAAGTTTTCTGTTTGCTTGTTTTGGTTTGATTTATAGCATTTTTGTCTTTCCTCTCTACTTGGTGGAGGTGGGGTAGTGTCTGATTAGGTTAGCAAAGAGCTGCTGACCCCAAGGGAACCACCCAACTGGGCACCCCCAGAAGGTGGGGTTTTTTAAGGTTGTGTCAAAGTACCCTACTGTACACCTATATTGCCCTGTCTCCCTCTGTCTGTGCCTCTCTTCTTTTTCTCAATATTCCTTATACCCACCCCCTCTCCTTTCTCTATCTTTCTTTTTTTTCTTATCACTCGGTCCTCCTTTCTTTCATCCCTTTTTTGCTCTTCAACCTTCTCACCCTTCTGGTCCTGTAACCCTTAGTCCACAGGCACAAGAACTTAAAGAGCAAGAGGAAGTGAAAGGAAAATTAGGGCAAGGAAACAGATAAAAGAAATCACTCATGAGGAAGAATCAGCAGAAAACTCCAGGCAACATGAAGAACCAGTCCAGAACAACCCCGCCAAGGGACCATGAGGTAGCTACTGCAGAGGATTCCACCTATACAGAAATGTTAGGAATGACAGAAAGGGAATTTAGAATACACATGTTGAAAACAATGAAAGAAATGATGGAAACAATGAAGGAAACTGCTAATAAAGTGGAAAATAACCAAAAGGAAATCCAAAAACAGAACCAAATCAGAGATGAACGATATGAAGAATATAAAAAGGATATAGCAGAGCTGAAGGAAATGAAACAATCAGGGAACTTAAAGATGCAATGGAAAGTATCAGCAACAGGTTAGACCATGCAGAAGAAAGAATTTCAGAGGTAGAAGACAAAGTTTTTGAGATAACTCAGATAGTAAAAGAGACAGAAAAGAAGAGAGAGAAAGCAGAACGTTCACTCTCAGAATTATGGGACTTTATGAAGCGTTCCAACATACGAGTTATAGGAATTCCAGAAGGGGAAGAAGAATGCCCCAGAGGAATGGAAGCCATACTAGAGAATATTATAAAAGAAAATTTCCCAAACATCACCAAAGATTCTGACACACTGCTTTTGGAGGGATATCGGACCCCAGGTCGCCTCAACTCTAACCGAGCTTCTCCAAGACACATTGTGATGAACCTGTCCAAAGTCAAGACAAAAGAAAAGATTCTGCAAGCTGCCAAGAGTAAGCGCCAGTTGATCTACCGGGGCAAATCCATTAGAGGGACCACAGACTTCTCTAATGAAACTTTCCAAGCAAGAAGACAATGGTCATCTACCTTTCATCTACTTAAACAGAACAATTTTTAGCCCAGAATTCTGTACCCTGCTAAGCTAAGCTTCAAAATTGACGGAGAAATCAAATCATTTACGGATATACAAACATTGAGGATATTCGCCACAACAAGACCAGCTCTACAGGAAATACTTCAACCTGTTCTGCACACTGACCACCACAATGGATCAGCAGCAAAGTAAGAACTCAGAAATCAAAGGACAGAACCTAACCTCCACACTGATGCAAAAGATAAAACTAAGCAATGGACTCTCACCAAATAAGACGAATAGAATACTACCACACTTATCAATTATCTCCATAAATGTTAATGGCTTGAATTCCCCACTGAAGAGACATAGATTGGCTGACTGGATTAAAAAACACAAGCCATCCATTTGCTGTCTGCAAGAAACACATCTGGCTTCAAAAGACAAATTAAAGCTCCGAGTCAAGGGTTGGAAGACAATTTTTCAGGCAAATGGAATTCAGAAGAAAAGAGGAGTTGCAATCTTGTTTTCAGATACATGTGGATTTAAAGCAACTAAAGTCAGAAAAGACAAAGAAGGTCACTTTATATTGATCAAGGGAAAGCTACAACAAGAAGATATTTCAATTCTAAATAGTTATGCACCCAATTTAAATGCTCCCAGATTCTTGAAGCAGACCTTACTCAGTCTGAGCAATATGATATCTGATAATACCATCATAACAGGGGACTTTAACACTCCTCTTACAGAGCTGGACAGATCCTCTAAACAGAAATTAAACAAAGATATAAGAGATTTAAATGAGACCCTAGAACAAGTATGCTTGATAGACGCATATAGAACACTCCACCCCAAAGAAAAAGAATATACATTTTTCTCATCACCCCATGGAACATTCTCCAAAATTGATCATATCCTGGGACACAAAACAAATATCAACAGAATCAAAAGAATTGAAATTTTACCTTGTATCTTTTCAGACCATAAGGCACTAAAGGTGGAACTCATCTCTTACAAAAATGCTCAACCCCACCAAAAGGCATGGAAATTGAACAATCTTCTGTTGAATAACAGATGGGTGCAGGAAGAAATAAAACAGGAAATCATTAACTTCCTTGAACATAACAACAATGAAGACACAAGCTACCAAAACCTGTGGGATACTGCAAAAGCAGTTTTGAGAGGAAAATTCATCGCTTTAGATGCCTACATTCGAAAAACAGAAAGAGAGCACATCAACAATCTCACAAGAGATCTTATGGAATTGGAAAAAGAAGAACAATCTAAGCCTAAACTCACTAGAAGAAAAGAAATATCCAAAATCAAATCAGAGATCAATGAAATTGAAAACAAAAGAATCATTCAGAAAATTAATGAAACAAGGAGTTGGTTTTTTGAAAAAATAAATAAAATAGATAAACCATTGGCCAGACTAACGAGGAATAGAAAAGTAAAATCTCTAGTAACCTCAATCAGAAACGATAAAGGGGAAATAACAACTGATCCCACAGAGATACAAGAGATCATCTCTGAATACTACCAGAAACTCTATGCCCAGAAATTTGACAATGTCAAGGAAATGGATCAATATTTGGAATCACACCCTCTCCCTAGACTTAGCCAGGAAGAAATAGAGCTCCTGAACAGACCAATTTCAAGCACTGAGATTAAAGAAACAATAAAAAATCTTCCAACCAAAAAATGCCCTGGTCCAGATGGCTTCACTCCAGAATTCTATCAAACCTTCAAGGAAGAGCTTATTCCTGTCCTGCAGAAATTATTCCAAAAAATTGAGGAAGAAGGAATCTTCCCCAACACATTCTATGAAGCAAACATCACCCTGATACCAAAACCAGGAAAAGACCCAAACAAAAAGGAGAATTTCAGACCAATCTCACTCATGAATATAGATGCAAAAATTCTCAACCAAATCCTAGCCAATAGATTACAGCTTATGATCAAAAAAATCATTCATCATGATCAAGTAGGCTTCATCGCAGGGATGCAAGGCTGGTTTAACATACGCAAGTCCATAAACGTTATCCACCATATTAACAGAGGCAAAAAGAAAGATCACATGATCCTCTCAATAGATGCAGAAAAAGCATTTGATAAAATCCAGCATCCTTTTCTAATTAGAACACTGAAGAGTATAGGCATAGGTGGCACATTTCTAAAACTGATTGAAGCTATCTATGACAAACCCACAGCCAATATTTTACTGAATGGAGAAAAACTCAAAGCTTTTCCTCTTAGAACTGGAACCAGACAAGGTTGTCCTCTGTCACCTTTACTATTCAACATAGTGCTAGAAGTTCTAGCCAATACAATTAGGCAAGACAAGGAAATAAAGGGAATCCAAATGGGAGCAGAGGAGGTCAAACTCTCCCTCTTTGCTGATGACATGATCTTATACTTAGAGAACCCCAAAGACTCAACCACAAGACTCCTAGAAGTCATCAAAAAATACAGTAATGTTTCAGGACATAAAATCAATGTCCACAAGTCAGTAGCCTTTGTATACACCAATAACAGTCAAGATGAGAAGCTAATTAAGGACACAACTCCCTTCACCATAGTTTCAAAGAAAATGAAATACCTAGGAATATACCTAACGAAGGAGGTGAAGGACCTCTATAAAGAAAACTATGAACTACTCAGAAAGGAAATAGCAGAGGATATTAACAAATGGAAGAACATACCATGCTCATGGATGGGAAGAATCAACATTGTTAAAATGTCTATACTTCCCAAAGCAATCTACCTATTCAATGCCATTCCTATGAAAGTACCTACATCGTACTTTCAAGATTTGGAAAAAATGATTCTGCGTTTTGTATGGAACGGGAAAAAACCCCGTATAGCTAAGGCAGTTCTTAGTAACAAAAATAAAGCTGGGGGCATCAGCATACCAGATTTTAGTCTGTACTACAAAGCCATAGTGCTCAAGACAGCATGGCTCTGGCACAAAAACAGAGACATAGACACTTGGAATCGAATTGAACACCAAGAAATGAAACTAACATCTTACAACCACCAAATCTTCGATAAACCAAACAAGAACTTACCTTGGGGGAAAGACTCCCTATTCAATAAATGGTGTTGGGGGCGGCGCCTGTGGCTCAGTGAGTAGGGCGCCAGCCCCATATGCCGAGGGTGGCGGGTTCAAACCCAGCCCCGGCCAAACTGCAACCAAAAAATAGCCGGGCGTTGTGGCGGGCGCCTGTAGTCCCAGCTGCTCGGGAGGCTGAGGCAAGAGAATCGCGTAAGCCCAAGAGTTAGAGGTTGCTGTGAGCCGTGTGACGCCACAGCACTCTACCCGAGGGCGGTACAGTGAGACTCTGTCTCTACAAAAAAAAAAAATAAATAAAAAAAAAATAAATGGTGTTGGGAGAATTGGATGTCTACATGTAAAAGACTGAAACTGGACCCACACCTTTCCCCACTCACAAAAATTGATTCAAGATGGATAAAGGACTTAAATTTAAGGCATGGAACAATAAAAATCCTCAAAGAAAGCATAGTAAAAACATTGGAAGACATTGAACTGGGGGAAGACTTCATGAAGAAGACTGCCATGGCAATTGCAACAACAACAAAAATAAACAAATGGGACTTCATTAAACTGAAAAGCTTCTGTACAGTTAAGGAGACAATAACCAAAGCAAAGAGACAACCTACACAATGGGAAAGGATATTTGCATATTTTCAATCAGACAAAAGCTTGATAACCTGGATCTATAGAGAACTCAAATTAATCCACATGAAAAAAGCCAACAATCCCTTATATCACTGGGCAAGAGACATGAACAGAACTTTCTCTAAAGACGACAGACGAATGGCTAACAAACACGTGAAAAAATGTTCATCATCTCTATATATTAGAGAAATGCAAATCAAAACATCCCTGAGATATCATCTAACCCCAGTGAGAATGGCCCACATCACAAAATCTCAAAACTGCAGATCCTGGCATGGATGTGGAGAGAAGGGAACACTTTTACACTGCTGGTGGGACTGCAAACTAGTACAACCTTTCTGGAAGGAAGTATGGAGAAACCTCAAAGCACTCAACCTAGACCTCCCATTTGATCCTGCAATCCCATTGCTGGGCATCTACCCAGAAGGAAAAAAATCCTTTTATCATAAGGTCACTTGTACTAGACTGTTTATTGCAGCTCAATTTACAATCGCCAAAATGTGGAAACAGCCTAAATGCCCACCAACCCAGGAATGGATTAACAAGCTGTGGTATATGTATACCATGGAATACTATTCAGCCATTAAAAAAAATGGAGACTTTACATCCTTCGTATTAACCTGGATGGAAGTGGAAGACATTATTCTTAGTAAAGCATCACAAGAATGGAGAAGCATGAATCCTATGTACTCAATCTCGATATGAGGACAATTAATGACAATTAAGGTTATGGGGGGGAAGCAGAAAGAGGGATGGAGGGAGGGGGGTGGGGCCTTAGTGTGTGTCACACTTTATGGGGGCAAGACATGATTGCAAGAGGGACTTTACCTAACAATTGCAATCAGTGTAACTGGCTTATTGTACCCTCAATGAATCCCCAACAATAAAAAAAAAAAAAGAAAAGAACAGCTCTCAAGTAGTGCCACACAATATTGAATAGGACGTGTGCACACACTCACACATAAACACTGTGTGTGTTTAGTCTTTAAAGCATTGGTTTGAAGGCATTAGGTTTCAGACTTAAATCTAAGAAGCCAAGAAGTACCAACCTTTAAAAAATCATTCTGGAATTACATGTCTATGGACATAAGTTAGAAATATATGAGGACCTACACTACCTCCGCACCTCTCACTAGTTCTATAAATAGAGCCTGTTCTCAGTCTCCCTGATTGATGACGATGACAGTCCTTGCTGCTGTCTCCTCCATTCCTCTCCTGGCGCCACCACTCACTGAATGCCTTCTCTGTACTGGCATCAGAGAGGCGGTAGAGTGGGAAGGTTGGGAGTACAGACCCTGGAGGAACCCTCCTCTTCAGACCCTTCCTCTCCTACTAAGGAGTTGTGGAATCTTGGGCAGGTTACTCAATCACTCTGTTGTTGTTTCCTGGAAAATTTGAGGATGATGCTAATAGTGTAGCTGTAAAGATCAACACATAGTGCTATCAATGTTAGCTATTATTACCATCCTCATTTAGAGATAAAGGAACCAAGACTCAGGAAATTTAAGTGACTTGCCACGGGCATCACAGCTAGTAAACGGCATTTGGACCAGGCTCATCTGTCTACCTTACACTGTTTGTTGCCTCCCCCTACATCCTTAAATCTCAGTATCTCCATTGTGGGACAGACACCTGTCCTGATCCAATAGAAATCCTGTCCAAATCCAGGGCTGGAGTGCAAACCATCTGAGCATGAGCAGAAAGAGAGACAGCCCTTCCTTTAAGGCACAACGTGGGTCCTCTGTCTTTTTCTCCAAATGCCTCAATTTTCATTAGTTATTGGATACTCTTTGTCCTTTTGGTAGACACACCTCTGAGTCAGATACAGATGTGAGACATCCTTGAGTCAACAGCTGTTTCTCTAAATGGCAAAGGGCAAAGTCATCCAGTTACAGTTGGGTCTGCATGGCCCTTGTGTTTGACAGAGCAGCATCCTTTCCAAAGGACGGAGGCAAAATCTTTCTTGCCTGTCTAACTGAAGCTTTCTGAGCTGCTGATCTAAAGCTCATCTCTGCTGCCTTCTGTCTTAACACTTGCTTTCCCCGGCCTTTCCTCAAACTCATTGCACCATGCTGGCTACCTGTCCAGAACTGCATTCTGCCTCACCACCTGGCATCTGCTCCCGTGACCTTCTCTGGTGTGTGTTGAATTCACATCATAACTTTCAATTTAGGAGTCAGATTTTACACATTTGCAGGACAAACTCAAATGGAGGGGGGACTTTACCCATGTAGGGGACTAAAAAGTCTCAGCAAGGATTCCATTAAAACAAAACAACTAGAGACTTGTTGGAATAACTCTAGGCCCTAACAGTAACATCCAACATTCTCAAACTTATCTCTTCTCCTGACTCCTCACTGTTAAAGAAATGCCCAGTAGACCCCCTGAGAAGTTTACTGCAATACCAAAATTATGATCAACTATCCTGGTTCAGACCACTGCTTACTCTAACATATTTGTGTTTTAGAGGAAGGGTCTCACTCTGTCACCCTGGCTGGCATACAGTGGTATGATCATAGTTCAAACTCCCAGGCTCAAGTAATCCTCTTGTCTCAGCCTTCCGAGTAACTAGGAGTACAGGTGCAGGTCACCACATCCAGCTAGTTTTTAAAAAAAGAAATAATTTTTTGGCAGAGACTGGGTCTCCCTGTGTTACGCAGGTTAAACTTGAACTCCTGGCCTCAAGTAATCCTCCTGCCTTGGCTTACCAAAGTACTTGGATTACAGGCATGAGACACTGTGTGTGGCTGCCTGTCTCAGTGTAAGAGATAAACAGAGATACGTCCTGGACAAACTAACAGCCAATGTTTGCTGAATTTTATTGACACAAGCAAAGTTTTGAGTGTTTCACAAAGATAAACTCATTTGTTGATTAAAACCCCTGAGAAGTATTATTTTTATTTAAATGTTACAGATGCTTCATGAGGTTAAGTAAGTTGCCCAAGTCACTTGGGCTGTCACTTTTTATTGGTGTGATCCTTAACAAATTACTTAATCTCTCCAAGTCTTAGGATTATTATTGTGTAATATATATGGATAATAAGATCTACTGAATAGAATTCTGTAAATTATTAAGTAAAATAATTCATGTCATGAAGATTAAATGTTTAATTGCATGTAAGGTAACTGGGATCTTGTTCATTATATGTTGTGATTTTATTTGCAGAATTAAAGAATGTATTTCAGTCCTCGTCTGCTTATACTCCACTCAAACAAAACTCCCAGACCAAAAGCAATGATAAAGGGGTATGGTAACTCTTCTCTTGTCAAACTCCAATAAGCCCATACATGTAAAGACAGGATCTGATTATCTTAACTGTACCTGCATATTGGCTGACCTAAAAGAATTATCCCTAGCAAGGTTATCACTAAATCACCTGTGGAGATCCTTTTAACGATCAGAGCTCCTGCTAAAGAATGAATGTGAACGGGTTAGAACAATATTTATAATCTCAGATGAAGCAATGCTATCTTGTCTAGGAGCCCTTACTGACCACTTTCCCACTGCAGTCAACCAGGTAACATCAAGCATCCCTGATGTTACCTAAGATTTTCTCCACAGGCCTCCTCCTGCCTACGTTTCCCACCACGGCCTTACTCTGGGCTTTCACTATGTCCATCATCTCCACACTAACAGTCCCTAATTGGTCCCTGTGAGTTCAGTTTCGCCTCTTCAGGAAAATTCCCAATATGCTATCTTTCTAAAATATAAATGTGGTGATAGCATTGATTTAACTCTTTCAGTGGTAACCCATACTTACAGAACTAGGTCCGAGTTCTTCAGCGTGACATACTGTCCTGTAACTCCCTCTCTCTGGGCTCATTTGTCATGACTCTTCTTCGAACTTTACATTATAGTTCATCACACCCACACTGTACATGGTTGTATGTACATGTATCTGTTTTTGTTTTTGTTCTTGTTCTCGGCCTAGACCAGGGGTCAGCAAAATATGACCTACAGGTCAAATCTGGACGATGACTCATATTTTACAACCCTTGAGCCAAGGATACTTTTATATTCTGAAAAGTTGTAAGACACAAAGAGTATGTGACACAGACCTTCCATATATAACCTGAAAAGCCTGAAATATTTACTACCTGGCCATTTACAGAAAAAAAAAGTATTGCCCCCCTGCCTTGGCTAAATCCCTTTTATCACTTAATATACATGTGAGATCATCAATCTTCCCCTCCATGGAACTTTCCTTCTTAACTTCTTCCTGTACCCAAGATGAATGTTAGAAATATCTCCATCTTTTCATAGTACCCAGTGAATAGTTCTATCATTAAACTTACCCACTGCATTTCAGGGAGTGGGCCTCCCATTTAGACTGTTAGTTATTTATTATGAATTTTTCTATTCACGTAATCTATCATAGGCACATAATACATGTTTATGGCATAATTTTTAAAAGGTGTTACAGTTTACAGCATATGCTGTCAAGCAAGTTAAATGACAGAAGCTCTCCGTGGTACTGAAGAGCTCTTGCTTCAGCTCAAACTCCTTCCTGTGGGACGCCCAGAACCTTGTGTTTCACATTCCTCAGTTACATTCACCAACCTCTGTCCAGACTTTTTCTGCCACTCTTCAGTCAACTTCCTGTATAATCCTAAGTAACTCTTGCCCCATCCCCTTTCTGCTCCAATTGACAGTATCTATCTTTTGATCAAGGTGCTTATTGCTCACGAAATAGACATATGCTCCCACACATTTTCTGGTCACTTTGCAGTTCAAGTGGGCCATGAGTCAAACAGGAAAGAGCAGAAATAAAGTACACCCTTTCCTTCTGAGGCACAGAATAGAGCACACGAGGGCTCCACATTCCTTTATTCGTCTCCCTTGATGGAAAGAGAGGCCACGTGCTGAGCTGGCACAGCCACGATGTGGAAATAGCCCGTAACTGCTGAGTTCCCGCATACAGGACAACTACTCTGAAGAGTGACCTGACTCCAGGAAGACCAGTGAGTCAAGCTGATATTTAGGATTTAACTTTTTACCACACCAAAGCTGGACTTACCTGATTAATACACCCTTTTACTACAGCACTTACCACAGTTCATTTGCTTCTATTCATTTGCTTCTTTACTACATTATAAGTTTCTTAGGAGAACTGATTTGGTCTCATTGATTCTGAAGAGTATCACTCAATAATTGTTTGCCAAACAAATGAATAGATTTCTAAGTTGGCTTTTCTCTTTTCCATGGTATTTATTACTCTCAAAAGGAACAAACTTTATTTTACAACAGTCAAAAAAAAAAAAGTGGTGATGAGCATAAGCTGTTCATTAGCAGTCGGGAACAAAGACTCTAGCGCTAAACAGCCTGAGTGCATGCGCCAGTTCTGCCACATAGCAGCTATATCCTTGGTAAATTATGTGCTCCATGCCCCAGTTTCCCCGTGTGTGACAGGAATAGCCACTTCCTTGGGTCATACAGCTACTGGACACAGAGTGTTTAGAACAAGGCCTATCACATAGTAAGTATGATAAGCCATATATATACACACACTTATGTAAATGTATACATTTATATAGTACTTAAATGTTGGCTATTACTACATCACTGAAACTTCTCCTTAGGAACCCTAAATTTCTATCCATGTCCTTAATGACTGACAAAATCAATGCATGTTTTCTAGTACTTCATTCAGGAACTTATCTTTGTTTTCTTATACAATTAATAAGTTAAAGAATATTACATCACATGCAACACCAAAAAGTTATAGCTTAAACATGTATCGTATTACAATTATCACAAGCACTTTATTTACATCATGTTAGCAGATTAGGTACACTGGGAAGTATTATTACTTTATGAATTCTGATGTTGAAGTATATTTCATCCTGTTTTCAGTTCCTCTAACTCCAAATGCTACCTAGATAAGATAAACAGTATGTTTTTAAAAAGACAAATGTGTATTACTACTTCCGCTTAGTTTTTATTAAAATTCACCCTCTACTGAGGCAATAATGTGAATAATTTGGATCAGAAAACTAAGTGTTTCATAACCGTTGAGGCTAAATGGTTACAAATGTAGTCTCAGGAATTCTGAAGACCCCTTCATATTCAAAATAGATTAGAGAAAAAGACAAAGTACAAGTCTTTTTTTATTAAAGACTGTACCTTTTTCTGTTGCTCAGGCTAGAGTAAAGTTGGCATCATCACAGCTCACTGCAAACTCAAACTCCTGGGCTCAAGTGATCCTCCTGCCTCAGGCACCTTAGTAGCTGGGACTACAGGCACATGCCACCAGGCCTGGCTAATTTTTCTATTTTTTTGTAGAACCAAGGTCTCACTCTTGCACAAGCTGATCTCAACCCCCTAGCCTCAAGCAATCCTTCGGTCTTGGCCTCCCACAGTGCTAGGATTACAGGAGTGAGCCACCTGCCCAGCCAAGGTCTTATTTGTTATATGAAGTTAGGCAGAGCATATTGTTCTGACTAAAAACAATGCTACTGGGATTATATTCAAAAGAATATAATCACTCCAAAGATTACCAAAAAGATTTTTGAAATGAAAGGCAGGTGATTCCTAAAAGGTAAATTTAATTATGTTTCTCCCCTATAGCTTTCATTCATTTATAATAAATCATGGCTGACTATACAAACCCTTTAAAGCTTCTTTATCAAAGGAGAAATGAATTTACTTTTAAATTTGGAATTATTTTTGCCTATAGTTTCTAACTAAAAAGGCTGTCACACAAACATTTTTAAAAATAATTTATTTGTATACTTCTGTTTATAGTTGGGAATAAAATAGCAGAATATTTATATTTTAGCATTAAATTTATATGTCCCACAATATACAAAGTACATTAAGACAGAAGTATATTATGCAATTCATGAAAGTTAAGTAAACATACAAATCTATAATTATACATTCACCGTAAAAAAAATATTTTACTGATATAGAAACCCAGTACAAAAAGCTTGGCTACTGGATACACAGTTACAGCTAGATAGGGGAGGAGCTGTTCTGTAGCACTATAGGAAGAATGTGGTTAATGGTAATTTAGTGTATATTTTCAAAAAGTTAGAAGATTCTGAATGTTCACAGCACAAAGAAATGATACATCTTTGAGGCAACTGATATGCTAATTACTCTGATTTGATCATTGTACATTGTGTACACGTATCAAAATATCACTTTGTATCCCACGAATCTGCACCATTATTATGTGTCAACCCAAAATAAAAGAAAAAAAAATCACTACCTTTGAAAGTCAATGCTTATGTAGATTCACCAAGCGGTTTGCTACTATTATTGATTCATCCATCATATTCCTTGCTAAAGCACACACCTTAGAGGTTGGTTTAGTCTGGGTTTGAAATGCCCTTAGTCACTCATTCTGTCATAATAGTTTTGTTAGGTAAAGCTCTCTATGCTGATGCTTATTCTCCCTGGCACTTCATAGTCACTACTGAATTACATTCTAGACTTTATTTCTGACCAAAAGTGGTTTGCTGATCTAGCTATCATCTCTTTGCAGATAGTTCTTTTTTATTTTCCCTGATTGCTTCTTAAACGAAATATTTTTATCGATGTATAATATGCATATCCTCACAGGTCCAGTGACTGGAAGTCCAGAAACGAGGGGTGAACAGGGCTAGCTCCTTCTGAAGGCCCTAAGGGGGGAACTGCTCCAGGCTGCTCTCCTGGCTTCTAGGAGGTCCCCCATTGCACCCCTCGTCCTCGCAGGGCAATCTCCCTGTGTCTCTGCAGCCAGCATGAAGACATGATAGCAGACAGGCTGAGGGAGAAGCCCACCTGCTCATATGGCCTCCCCTTCACTCACTCTAACTTAATCTGCAATGACCCTGTTTTCAAATAAGGTCTTATTCTGAGGAACCGGGGGGTAGGAGTTCACTACAACTTTTTTTGGGGAGGGACACAATTCAACCACAACATGTCTCAAGGGAATAAAGAGGAATACAAGCAGCTGCAGCCTTCTTACTCAAAAAATGCTTCAATACTGACAGTGTGGATGCCGTTCTGCCAGGCAGAGGTAGGTGGAGGGGCTGGTCTTTATTAGATGCTATCAAATGAGAACATTTCATTTTCTAAGCATTGTTTGAATTCTAAAATACAAGCCACATAAAATGGGTTAGGAGTAGATAGAAGGATGGACAGCAGGAGGAAGGGGGAAATTGACACCAAAAAGAAGTTATGTTGACAAAAAATGTCTAGAGGAAATTCCGCCTTTGCAACTAGAAATTGTATGCATGAGTCAGCATGACCTTTTAAAATTAATATGTTCCTTTAAAGAGAGGCAACCCATTGTTTCCCATACTTTAATATTGAAAATCACTAGCTAATGTAAATTCTAAAAGAACACATAAACATTTATGGTATGATGATCATTAACTCTGTCACTTAAAGATTTCCAAATAGGAGGAAGTTATGGTATCTATCAAGTTATTAGGAAAAACTATCCTAGTAGTTATTTTCTAGCTCGATTAGCTACACTTCCCATTCCTCAGAAGATGTTATTGTCTGCTGATACTGAATTCTTACAAGCCAAGCAGAATTTAGTCTTACATTATAATATGTTTCCTTATAAAGATGTCATAGAAAGTGACATAAAGATCTTTTTCTAAAGACTGACTGCAGAGCTAAGAGAGACCATTATTTAAGCTATCATTGAATGTAGATTTTTATGAATTTTTTTAAGAAATAACGAGAGCTCCACTAAAAGATTGTGATTGTGAGTACCTTCCATGAAAGGCCGTGGTTGCAAAGAGCTCCCCTATGCTGTCCAGTCTGGGGAGAAAGTTAAATTGGCCTCTTATAGGTAGGTTGTCTTTTTACTCCCCGTATGACACACAGGGGGTATAACACGACCTCACCTGGGCATACAGGGGTTTGTGAACACAATTCCAATTACAAGAAACAGGATTTGCACACGTCAGGGCCCGCCCAGAGAGCAGCAAATTCACCTTCTAATTTGCAGTGTTTCCCCCAGAGGCTGAGCGAGATTCAGCCCACATATGGCAAGTGCGGGGATGCTTGCGCTCAGTGCACCAGGTGGGAGGTAGGGCGCTCCCAGTCAGGGTGGCTGAGCAGATGATTTACGGCTGACGTCTAAGCACTCCTTCGAGGACTGCCAACCACTGCACTAAACGCCACCTATCAGGTAAATCCAGTCGTGGTAAACAGGCTTGGCATGAACAACAGAAATAAAATATGC
This sequence comes from Nycticebus coucang, assembly GCF_027406575.1. Lineage (NCBI taxonomy): Eukaryota > Metazoa > Chordata > Mammalia > Primates > Lorisidae > Nycticebus > Nycticebus coucang. The sequence continues at coordinate 105,790 of NW_026515592.1, read as the reverse complement.
TAATCAGTGGTTCTACTCCAGGAAAACAAGTCACCAGGGAAGGAAAAAAAGCCACATCCTTAAAGCATCACAAAGGTTTCTGGTTAATCTTTTACATTTACCTCTAGCTATGCCATCCCTCATATTTTTACCCCATTTACAATATTATAATGTTTTATACAACTGCCCTCTTTAGCCTTCTTTTTAGAAAAATCTTCAAATACCCTTCCATGCCACCTGAAGTTTAAAATTTAAAAACATATAGATTACATCCAGCATTTAAAAATACATCGATTACATCCAGCTTGTTTTCAGTATCCTCCATGGGATGCAGTGCAGTGTCATAGTTACGCACAACAGGGATGGCGCTTGGTAGCCAGGACTCAAATCCTACCTCTGCCACTGAATAGTGTGGTCTTGACCAAGTTACACACTACACTCTCTAGGTTTCTACTATCTCACCCATGAAATGGGATTACAATGGTATTATATGTTACTATTTTTTCTTTGAGACGGAATCTCACTATGTCGCCCTGGGTAGAGTGCAGTGGCATCACAGCTCCTAGCAACCTCCATCTCCCAAGTGATTCTCTTGCCTCAGCCTCCCAAGTAGCTGGTACTACAGGCACCTGCCACAACATCCGCTATTTTTTTGTTGTAGGTGTCGTTGTTTGGGAGGCCCAGGCTAGGTTCGAACCCGCCAGCTCCGGTGTATGTGGCTGGCACCCTAGCCATTGAGCTACAGATACAGAGCCTATATGTTACTATTGTTGGGGGAGTTAACCAATATAAGCAAAACCCTCAGAATAGTACCTGGCACGTAGTAAGTGCTCAGTAAATGCTAGCAGTTGTAAGACAATATACTTACTGTCTGTCCACCTTTGACCTCACAGTTGTATTCCTGATAAATACAACATTATAAAATCTGATTAATAAAGCCAAATACTTTGATAGCTTGTAATAGGGCACAAGAGTTAGAAATACTCAGAAAAAAGATAATTTTCATGGAAGGAGGGGGAAGTTTTTTTTTTCAGGTGTAAGTCTATAGTTACAAATCATAAACATCACTGAAAAAATATGTGCTTATACTTCGCTTATTCACATGAGCCTCTCCGACCTGTACAGCCCTGTTTACTAGTCATTACTCCACCATTGCTATACTTCCTTATTTTACTGCCTTGATTACTCACACTTGAATATAAAGACACACCCACAAGGTACTGATGGTGCTCCATACTTTGTATTCCTTATTACAAACACTGACAACATGCTATAAATTTTATTTATTGATACTAATTAACTGATCCTATTATATCCAGCTAGACCTGTAGAAAAATAATCCCCATATAGTTTATTACACATAATGATGACTGGCCCACAGGCTGCCAGAAGACAGAAAAAGTAGAAGGCTCCAGGTGAAAAGAACTCAGTTCTATATTTTCAATTCTTCATGACTGGGGGCAATCATTGGAGAAGGTAATATTTGTTCCATTTATTTTCTTATTTTTGAGACGGTAATATTCGTTCCATTTATTTTCTTATTTTTGAGACAGAGCCTCACTCTGTCCCCCTGGGTAGAGTGCCATGGCATCATCAGAGTTCACAGAAACCTCAAACTCTTGGGCTCAAGTGAGCCTTTTGCCTTGGCCTCCCGAGTAGCTTGAATTACAGACACCCACCACAACAAAACCTGCCTAGATTTTCTATTTTCAGGAGAGACAGAGTCTCACTTTACTCAGGCTGGTCTTGAACTCCTGAGCTCAAGGGATCCACCCGCCTCAGGCTTCCAGAGTGCTGGGATTACAGGAATGAGCCACAGCCCCTGGCTACTTGTTCCTTTTAGCTTTAAAACTGAAGGGGTAAGAGTAAACTAGTCAGGTGAGTGGGGGGAAAAAGTAGAGAAGATAACAGCAATTACCAGTTAGCTTTAATGGGAAAACAGCACATGCTTTGTGCACTTTTCAATTGTGTGCATAACCCAGGCATCAATATGACACAAATAATTACCACTTCAGTTTCACCATAATAATGCTGGGTGCATTGGTATCCTTAAAGATTTCCTATTTAATCTCACACATATTAAATAAAACGTAAGTAACATATTAATTGGATTTTTAACTATATGGCACAGGTGTGTCCAATATCATTTCATTCCCCATGGTGAAATAATTTTATACAAAACCTAAAGATAGATGCCTGTTTTTGTAGCAAATCTTCAGCAAGTTTTGAAAAATGTGAATAAATGGAGCACAGAACATAGTGACAGGGGTTTGGGTATTTCTCTGATTTGCCATTAATGAGAAAGACTACACAGAGAAGATACACCACTTCGATTCTTTTTAAATATGCACAATGACAACAATTAACATTCCTCAAATCCTCGTGAACCAAATGTCAATTCTATGTATTAAGCCCTATCCTCTAAAGGCATTAGGACAATTACTTGTTTTATTGGCTGTAACCATGCGGGTCTAGCCATGACAAACTCAATCAGGCATACGTTATTCATTATATCATAACTATAAATGGAAAATTATAATATTCCCCAGCTGTTTCTATCAATAGCAGTTGGTAATTAATAATGACAAAACTAGAAAAAAAAAAACAAAACTCCAAAATAACTTTATACTCAACTCTCAAAACAATATTCATTATATCATGAATTCTGAGGCAAACACATTAACACTTCTTTCCTCTATTCCCTAAGGGATCAAGGTATTAAGTTTTTATTTTAATTATAATGTGTAGCAAGCCAATTATGATATGGAGTAAGGCAGTAAATGGGATCGCGTTGCTTTATGGGTCCTTTGATGCTACTGAAACACTGACTGTTGAGATGCAGGAAAACAGATTATGAGGAAGAACTTGTTGAAGAACTCTCTCAAATGAGGAAAGAGTTTCACTAGGATAAAAATAATAATAAAAACAGTAAGACACACCATTTATTGATGTTTACTATATAACACGAAATTAAAAAAAAAAAATTCCTCCCTCCAGACCTGTGGAATAGCAGCAGTAGAAATGGCAGAACTGGCTTATTCTGGCTAGAGAAGGCTGACTGTACCCACCCTCCCAACTCCGACTTTGATGCACTACATTGGTAGCCTACAAGCGGCCATGCTGAGAGTATTTACACCACAGAAATTGGAAGATGGTACACATACAAACCAGGACTTATTTTTCCCCTGGAGAGCTGATTCTTAAACATTTACCAGGACATTACTAGAAACAGGTGTGATTATTCTCATGTTATAGGGAAGACAACTAACATTTAGCAAGATTAAGTGATTTGAGCAAGGTGACAAAATTCAAGCCTGAGATTTGCTTCAAAACAATCCAGTAGAGAAAGGAAAATGGGTGGGGATGCAGCAAAAACAAAATTGGCTCTGAGCTGCTGACCACTGAAATGAGGTGATGGACACAGAAGGGCTTGTTGCTATCATCTCACAATTCACATGATTACATTTTTCATAACAACATCAAAACACACAAACATACCATACTGACACTTGGATAAACAAATCAATTCCATATAATAATGCTGAATAAAGATCCATTTGAGGGAATGGAGGATAGGAATATGTTTTGGTGTTAAAAGTTGACAACTGCTGCTTTACAGTAGAATTTATTTACAGGAAGAAAACCAAACTGGAAACAACTCAAAGGCAATCAATAGAGGGCAGATGGGTAAATGTCGTGCACACCAAGAAGCACTATGCTATAAAATAATAACTATTTCTACACATTAATATTGCTTGGTTTCCTACAAATACTAAAGAACAAGTACTAAATTAAATTGAACAGCTCTGAGATACCAGGTAAAGCAAATAGTAAAAAAAGGCTGAAGGGCAATACATGGAAGGTATCCAAACCAATTCAAAGTTTCTTTCCATCACGCACTCAATTTTCTTTTTTTTTTCTCTTTTTAAATAGCTTTATTGAAACATAATTTACATGTCATAAAATTTGTCCATTTTAAGCACACAGTTCTTAATAATTTTACAGAGTCAGGCAACCATCACCACAACCCAAATTTAGAATATTGCATGACCCCTAAAAATTCACTCATGACCATCTTCCTTAGGATTTCTAAACAAGTTCTTTTCAGACGTGAAAATGTAGAAATGACCAATCCTCAGTATCTGTTTCTTGAGTCAAGCTGTCCTTGTGCACATTTCTTAAGCAGACTTAAGATCCATTTGGATAATTCCAGGATGTAGCACCCAACGTTTCACAGTAACAACTAAAATTCCTTATAGAGATTTTTAATTCATACAGAAGACCATATTTGGGGATTCACTTAAGATAGCTTGATATTTCCTGGGAAATGTAGCAATCATAATTCCAAAACAAACACGATGCCAACTTCCTCCAAGTAATCAATAGCATAACTTTGATATGAAAGTTTTGTATCCCCCAAGGATAATTATGTATTTAGCACTGTAAAAGGTAATATCATGAATACATATGTGAAATGCAAAGTTCCTAATAACAAAGATCTTATATACTAATTGAGGCGATGTACAAATACCAAAGCACAAGACAGAAAGGCTAACTTATAAGTGCTAAAGTAATGTAAGGGAAGATATTCTCTTCTCCTCCTGCTTAAAATGAGGAAGGCCTTCTTAAACAATAGCACATTTTTCTCTGATGTGTACATTTATGATTGAAGGTGAGAATAGATTTCTAGAAGGTGGTTTCAAATATGCCTTCAATTGTCTAGGAATTCTTTCATCTCAGGAAACTACAAACATTATCCAAATTAAAAACACAATTGTCTCAAGTCCCTGGTATGCGGACAGACTATTGGGGTTCACATTAAAAAAGAATGCAACAAATTACAAACCACTGCCTTGTTTCCCATCCAGGGATGGGAGGGAAGGAGTCAGACTTCAAAAACCCTGGAGGGTGTCAGAGCCAAAGCCAAAAAATAACAACATTTGGACATAGGTTATGCTTCAGATGTCTCAGCCACATGCTTTCTTTGTTGTCGTTTGTTTGTTGGTTTAGTGAGCAGCACCCTGCCTGACTCTATCTCAGGTAACATACAGTCGCTGTAGTTAATACTGACCATGTAGAATCACGGAAACTCCTACTCACCACCAGGAAAAACTGGTTTATGTTCCACATACAGAAAGTGGTCAATGGTGTCAAAAACTTCTAAGAGACCAGTAAAAAGGAAAAATTAAAAATAGATCATTAGATTGGCTAAGAGAATGTCACCACTAACTTTTATGAAAATAAAGCCAATAGTCTGGGGGGAGGAGGAAGCTTTGTAATTGTGTTTTAAGTAGTGAATTAGTAAGGAAGTGAAATTTGTTAAGTGCAATGTTTTCACATGAAATCTGGCAGTAAAGCAAAGGTGGGAGATAGGATGATAGTTTGTAGGTGCGGTAAGATAAAGCACTGGGTTTATTTTTTGGTTTTAGACTTCTGAGCATGTTTGTAAGCTAAGAAAAAGCAGAGAAGAGGAAAAGATCAAAAATAAAAATATAGAGGTATGCAAAGATGAAGTCTAGACTTTACCAGAGGAGGACTCAGGAATTAATTCAGTGGCCGCCCATCAATGACAGCCCACCCCAGCCATAGTGTAATCTCTTGGATGAAGTCAACATGTAGGAAATTCAAAAAGCAATTTTACTAGAGTAAAACAAGCATAAGTTTTATGACTGAAGAATGAAAAAGCTGAGATTATTTGGGTAGTACAGAAAGGCTGACCTTTCAGTACATAGATGTGAAAACTGGTGAATTTGAAATATTGCAGCATTATCTGAGTATTTGTGTGTGATTACAGTTGATACATGTTCAGAGTCTTCAGGTGTATAAAAGGCAGTGACAGCTGGGAATACATTTTTAATTTTGGTATTGTGGTACTGGTCTCTACCATTTATGCCTCATTAGACAATCCACCCATTCATCCATCCATCCATCCTCTCAATCTCTCTCTGTCATCTGCTCACTACCCCACCTCTCTGTTCCCTTCACTCTAATGCCTATTTCTCTTACTTTTCCCCATTCCTCTTTAATCTTTCCACCTTTAAAAATTCTCTAACTACTGGGAGGCCTGAGCTCAGGAGTTCGAGACCAGCCTGAGCTAGAATGAGACCTCATCTCTAAAAATAGCCGGGTGTTGAGACAGGCGCCTGTGGTCCCAGCTACTCAGAAGACTGAGGTAAGAGAATCATTGCTTGAGCCCAAGAGTTTGAAGTTGCTGTAGGCTCTGACACCATGACACTCTAGAAGGTGACGAAGTGAAAGTATGTCTCAAAAAGAAATTCTCTAACTTACAGCACATTTTCATCTCCTGGGCATGACACATGTTGGGTGCTCAATACCTTACTACTGAAATAAAGAATTTAAACTTCACTCCAGAGACTCTTCATCTACAGTCAAACACAGGTGAACTAAAGTGACAAGAGTGGGGACAAAAAAAATTTCAATTTAATTTATAAAAAAAGGGGGACAAAAAAATTTCAATTTAATTTATAAAAAAAAGTCAACCATTTGTGATGATTCCTTAAAAAAAAAGTCCATGGGGGAAAGGATCAGTCTGCAAGGCAGAAGGGGGCAGGAGTACTGAAACAGAAAAGCAAGGAAGACCAGCAATCTAAGCCTGGCAACACAGCAGCAGCCAGGATGCTCTCTTCCAGCAGTTAGGGTACAGGAGCAGATGGTTTAAGGGATGGCAAAAATTCTCTATTTGTTCCAAAATAGGCAAGAAGAAATATAGTGATTTTCTCCCAATAAAGAAATATAGTGATTTACTTAGGGAGAGTCACATATAGAATGAACATTTATTCAAATTCATATCAACAGCTACTGGAGGTCAGAATCTGTAACAGGCTGGGCATCTGGAGAGCGAGACAGGTCAAACACTAAGACAGAACAAAGAAAAGATTTAGGAACACAGTCACCTGCTATTCAAATGATAAAGGCAGGCAAAAGAGACTGAAAAGTATGAGTCTGAGAGAGATGGCACAAAGCATCAAGGAACAATTATCATTATCTACCCGAAAGACAATTTTGACACATACACCTAAAGAAAAAAACACAGAATATTAGAGCTGTGGAAGGGGCCCCTGGCTTAATCTCTTCTTGTTATTGGTGAGAAAACTGGGTCCCAGAAAGGTGAAGTGATTTGTCCAAAGTCATAAAAGTCATCAGTGGGAGACAGGAGAGACTGGAACTCAGGTCTCCAAAGCTCAGGCTATTTTAAGATCTGGCATCCTTAGAATGAGAGCAGTTCATTAAACAGCCTCCTTCATCTCATCTTTATGGGACACTAACTTTAGGGATCTTAAGGATGACCCAGAGGACTCCAGCTACACTGTGGAATACAGAGGTGGCATCAACTGTGCCAGTGGGATTAGACTGAACAGACCATTCAACACTGACATCCTATATTTGCACAGTGATTTTTTCAAGGTGCTTCCCTGTACATTTTCTCACCTGAATCTCCTCTGACATTGGTGAAGTGGACATTATTAGCACCTTCTACAGATAAGAAAGTTTCACTCCAAGACCATATGCTGGAATCACATCTTATATTTCACACAGTGTAAAACTATTTGTAATTAGTACTTTTCTTTTAAAATTCATTTGAGTTTCTCAGCACTGGAAGAAAGCACTGTTTTGTGGAATGAGCACCAAATGAAGGTAACTGGCTTGCAGGCAGGTGACATGTTGTACAAAACATATGGATCTTTAAACTATAAAGCTCCACTCAGCTGGGGGGGATGTTCACCCCACTGATGCCACACAAGAACTCAGACGAAGTGAAGGAAGAGTAGATCCACATCTCAATTTTGACCTTCACCCAGAGGTGTGCACTCTTTGGATGGGAAAGTGGGTGGAATCACTAGGATCACTGATTTTTTTATTCTTCTTTCTGTCTCTCTCAACCATAGAGGTAGTCTCATAATTTAAACACATACATGATACAATTCTAAGTGACTAGCCCAGGATCTCAAAGCTAGTGTCATCTCAGGCCTGTATGTATGTATCATGAAAAAACTAACAAAAGTATTTATTCTTTTATTGTGGTAAAAACATTTCACATGAGGTCTACACCCTTGAAGTTTTTAGGGCACAACACAGTCTTGTTAATTATAGGCTGTACAAGTATGTACAACTTAGAACTTAACTCTAGAACTTCACTCATCTTGCATAACTGAAATTTTATACCCATTGAATAGTAATTCCCCTTTCCCTCTGTCCCCAGTCCTTGGCAACACCATTCTGCTCTCTGCTTTCGTGAGTCTGACTTCGTAGAGACCACATGTAAATGGAATCACGCAGTATTTGTCTTTCTGTCACAGGCTTATTTCACTTGGCATCATGTCATTCAGGTTACTGCATAGGACAGAATTTTCTTAAATAAACTTCATATTTTAAGGACTATAAAAAGAGTAAACTAAGTCTATAGTTAGCAGAAGGTAAGAATAACAAAGATTAGAGAAGAACAATAGAAAAAAATCAATAAAACTAGGAGTTTTGATTTTATTTTCAAACTCTTAGTTTACAATTCTCAAACAAAATATTAGCAAATGGAATTCAACAGCATTACAAGGATCAATAAAGTATGACCAAGTGGGCTTTCTTCCCAGGATTCAAGGATGGTTCAGCGAACACAAATCAATGAATGTGATATACCATGTTTGAAAGCTTTTCTTCTAAGATCAGGAACAAGGCATGGATACCTACTCTCTCACTGTATCTATTCAAAATAGTACTGAAAAATGTTTGTTTTGAAAGGCAAAGAGTGAAAAACCCTAAACTCTGAGTCAAGACGCTCTGATTTAGCACCTACAGTAATGTCTGAAAGCCACTGGGCCTTGGTCAACTTACCCAATTGCTTACCTTCAGTCTACCTGCAAAATGAGCTAGTATTACTAATCTTGTATTCACAGTATGTTGTATGGATCAAACAAGAGAATGTCAGTTAAAATAATTTGTAAACTGAAAATTCATAACAAATGTAAGAATTGTTATTTACAAATATCAGTTTCCGTCTTGGAATTGGTCCTGGTAGTTTGATTACCTCCTTAGCCTATTACTAGAAGCAAGTGATGACTATTATTTCATCGTATACAAAAGAACACTAGAGCTTTAAAACAATACAAAACTCAGATTAAAGTTAAGAAAAACAAATCAAAATACATTTGCTTTGCTTTGTGGGTACTTTGCCAGATCAAGTTAAAGTGGAATTTTAGGACTTGCTGTAGGGCATGTTTGACAGAAAGTGTGAGCTGGCTTCTCTGTAGGGACGGGTACAGCTTTTCCACCCTAAGTTATTAATTATTCAACTCATTATATTTTTTAAAAACTAGACGTGTGTCATTTTTACTCCTGAAATTATTGAGCCTCCAGTAAAATCATTTCAGTAACCAAAATAAAATCATGTACTCAGGAGTTCTTCCTTTTTTTGAATATTAATAAAATGTTATGATTATCAAAACATTTTTCTCATCAAAGATACTATTCATTAAATAAATAGACAAGCCACAAATAGGGAAAATATTTGCAAAGCATATAACACACACATATTCTGAATATACAGAACTATAGATAACTATATATACATTTGAATTTCTCTTTTTTATTTCAAATTAATATCAGGGTACATATTTTTAGGTTACATTGTTCTCATTTCCAAGGTAAAGTTCAAGTTGCAGTTGAGCCCTTCACCCAGGGGGTGTGCTGAACATCCTTACGTTGTGCACATTAGGTGAGATCCCTCAACTGCCCTCAGAAGTTATTTTTCTCAAATTTTCATAACTTAAAGCCAAAATGGTAGGTATTATAATTAAGATCAACAATCAGGCATCCTAGGCTGAGTGCATAATCCTAGCACTCTGCGTGGCCGAGGTGGATGGATCGCTTGAGCTCACAAGTTTGAGACCAGCCTAAGCAAAAGTGAGACCCCCTTCTACTAAAAATAGAAAAACTGAGGGAAGCGGATCGCTTGAGCCAGAGTTAGAGGTTGCTGTGATCTATGACGCCATGGCACTCTATCCAAGGTGACAGCGTAAGACTCTGTCTCAAAAAAAAAAAAACAATCAGGCATCTCTATTAACAAAATATTTCTATAATGTGTACCTCAGGATGTGTGTCTTCACTTTATAAAACAATGCTCTCATTGCTATTCTATTAGATCATGCACATTATAAAATACACCCCAAATTAGAAGTCATGAAAGGATAGAATAATGATAAAACTAACAATAAATTGAGGTTCTAACATTTTCCTTACACCATCCAGGGGATCATCGTGTCAGCCCTCTGTGACATCTGTATAGCCTTCCCTACCCCCTGACAAACAAACACTTTATTAAGTCAAATACACATAGATCATGAATACATTTATGCGTATGTGGGGTACAATGTGTTGATTTTTTTTATACAATCTGACATGGTTAAGATCAAACCAATCAACATAGCTTTCACCTCATTTACTTGATTATTGTGTTAAGACATTTATGTTGTACACTTGACAGATTTGACTTGTACCCTTGTCATAGGTGTGGTGAAGACAGGCGCGTGGTCTACAGACACATGAAAAAATGCTCTTCTTTAATCATCAGAGAAATGCAAATCAAAACCACTTTGAGATACCATCTAACTCCAGTAAGATTAGCCAACATAACAAAATCCCAAAACTACAGATGTTAATGTGGATGTGCAGAAAAGGGAACACTTCTGCACTGCTGGTGGGAGTGCAAGCTAATACGTTCCTTTTGGAAAGAAGTCTGGAGAACACTCAGGGATCTAAAAATTGACCTGCCTTTGGATCCTGCAATTCCTCTGCTAGGAGTATATTCAAAAGACCAAAAATCACTTTACAAAAAAGATATTTGCACCAGATTATTCATTGCAGCTCAATTCATAATAGCCAAGTCATGGAAGAAGCCCAAGTGCCCATCAACCCATGAATGGATTAATAAAGTGTGGTATATGTATACCATGGAATGCAAACACTTTAGAGTCACAGAACTAGATGGTGCTTTGTTCATTAAGTAATTACAGAAAGAATCCTTAGCCATCCCTGTTTACTGCCCTAAAAGATCAATATAGTTCGTGTATCAAACCAAACAGGAGGATATGTAAATTATAGTTGTACAGTTTAAAATTAGGCAACCTTAAGAGAAAGAAAGAACAGGCAAGAGTGAACAGATTGCTAATAACCCACAAGCATAACTGAATTGATGGTACACAAGTTCTACAACAGCTGAATAAATGACAGTTAACATTTACCTGAAGCAATTTAAACATTTCTGTGTGGATCTTGTTACAAAATAAAAATTATTTATGTACTCTTATGCTGCACACAGCGCATTCAGACCATGAAGCAGTACTTTCATTTTTTAAAAAACTTGTTAAAGTAGACAATTTATATTTCCCAGTTTGATAATAGTCCCCCAAAATGTCAACCCCTAAGATAAAGATTAGTTCATTATATTGCTTTACTAAAAAATAAAAAATACATACAGGCTTATTATGTGTCTTTGGGGCATAAAAATATTATATCAAAGAAGATTCTGTGTGATAATTTTTGTTTTGGAATATATATTACAACTATTTAAAATATGGTAGATCAAAGCCACTAAGCTGTCTATGTAACTATTAAACTTAGATTGGAAAAGGACAAAAATTTAAAGAAAAGAAAGAAAGAAAGGGACAAAAATTTAACTGGGAATATCTGGAAATATCTCCTAGAAGAAAAATTAGTATTTATTCACCTAAAGTAACTAAATTAATATTTGGGTCAGAATTCTTACCTTCAAATATGCTATTTTAAAAATCTTTGGTGCTGTTCCTGATTTGGCTTATTTCCTTCTGTGCCATCCTGAAATTTAATCTCTCCTTGACTGCAGGAGGCTATAATGTTTAGTAATCATACAAGTGCATATACTCTTTATTTCATTTTATAGAATAATGAGAGAGGGAAAAAAACTACCAATTTTCTGTATGTGATAAAACAATGTTTACCAATCACGAACCACCTAATTCATATTCCAAACCAGAGTAGACCCCAGGCAACGCTGTGAAGTCAGCCAAATCCGTCCACTCTGTCCTCCCCACCTCCCTTTCCAAAGTCTTTTTTCCTCCTGGCGCCAAGTGCCCTCCTGTTCTATCCAAGTGCTTCACAAAATTTAAAGCTCTATTTTGAGAAAAAATTTGGCCCTACCCAAAGGCACCGCTTAAGGCCCCCTCCATACCTAAGTGGATGGTACTCCACGTGGACATGAATATACAGTGACTGGATTTTTATAATGAAAAGGCACCTGCATATCTGTAACCTAAAACACATGGATTTCTTTTCAATCAGTAAAATAGGGTGTCAGGAACCAGGAACCAATTTGGAAATTCAGCCTCAAACTCACTGAGTTAAATGCATGTTTGAAAAACTGGATGTCGAAAGAAAGCTTCTAAGGGCCATGTCAAATATTTTTAGGCTTCCCAGACTCTAATTCTGTGTTGAGATAAATAAACTAAAAGAGCAGTAAAATAATGCTTTCAAAACCTACCACCATATAGAAATGAATTTACTATACATTATTAATTTTATTATAGAAAATAAAGATAAGAAATTCCATTTCAAGATTGTTTCTACACTATTTCAGAATCTTGATCTGGTAAGACATTGTCTTTTGCCATAAATCCATCCCAGAATTTAGTCCTAGAGAAAGTCTACACATCCAGATCACCCTTCACTAATCAGACAGAACTAAATAACAAAAATTACGATACTCTTTTTGCTTGGTATGCTATGGAACTCAGTGTTACATCTTCCACTATGGTTTGGGCTTTGTCTATTTCTCCCTAGTTCTTTCAGGTTTGCTTCATGAATTTTGAACCTGTTAAATGTCACACATATATGTTAATTAATATTTAGTATCATTATAACTTCTTATTGAATTCCACTTTTTGTTGTTCATAAAGAATATTTAATGAGTTTTAATATTTTGTCTCATATTAATATAGTCACACTCATTTTTATACTTATTGTTTGCACGGTATATCTTTTTTCATCCTTTTGCTTTCCACCTGTTTGTCTTTTTCTATTTAAACTGCATTTCCTATGACAAGATTTTGTGGATCTTTGGTTTTTATATACAGTCTGATGAAATCTTCTTTTTAGTTGTAGTGTTTAATCTACTTACAGTTAACATAATTGTTGATATGGCTGGGTTTAAGTTTATCACCTTTTTTTCTTTTTTTTTTAATTAAGTCTTTGTCCTTTATGTGCAAAGGCTTGAGGGTAAATAGTAACCTCATAAATTTTGTAAAGTATAGAATGTGAAGTATAAAATTGTAAGAACCTGGAAGGGTGAGGAAGCATGTGTAAAGGGTCAGGTGTGAACTGCTACAATAAACGGGCATTTTAAACCTCACATTTTAATAGAATTGTGTTTTCTTCTTTAAGAAATTACAAGGAGAAAAAGCCCATCATACATGACATTCACTCACTTTCATTTAACATAGCCTTCCTGGCATTTTCTTAGTTATTGTGCCAAGACATTTACATTCCACATTTACTAAGTTTCACATATACCCTTTTAAGATGCACCGCAGGTGTAATTCCACCAATCTCCCTCCCTGTGCCCACCTTCCCCCCTCCCTCCTTTCCTTTTCCCCCTCCCCCCTATTCTTAGGTTGTAACTGGGTTATAGCTTTCATGTGAAAGCCATAAATTAGTTTCATAGTAGGGTGGAGTACACTGGATACTTTTTCTTCCATTCTTGAGATACTTTACTAAGAAGAATATGTTCCAGCTCCATCCATGTAAACATGAAAGAGGTAAAGTCTCCATCTTTCTTTAAGGCTGCATAATATTCCATGGTGTACATCTACCACAATTTATTAATCCATTTATGGATCGACGGGCACTTGTCACCCACTTTTATACATTTTTCAGTGCTCTTCTTTACAACTCATTTACTACATATAGATTCAGGATTCCTCCTCCTATTATTTCCCTTTTAAAAAAATAATGTCTTTTAGTAAAAGGAGAACAATTTATATGATATGAAGAGAATACAGAGTATGGAAATAATGCCTTTTAGAATCTCCCACAGTATAGGTCTAACAAGGAAATATTTCGGCTTTTGTTTATTTGAAAATAACTTTTTAATTTTTATTTTGAGGATATTTATGCTGGATATAGAATTCTGGGCTTACAGATTTTTTTTCCTTCAGCAATTTAATATTACCATCCAAAGCATCACTAATGTAATTCAACTTTCACTGTTCTGATAAGAGGTAAGCAGTGACTTTCACTTACACAGAAGGTGTCTTTTTTTCCTCCTGGCTGCTTTAGTTTCTTTTTATCTTTGCTTTCTAGCTTTTTTTTTTTTAAACGGTTTTTTTTTTTTTTTTAATTTGGCCAGGGCTGGGTTTGAACCCGCCACCTCCAGCATGTGGGACTGGCGCCCTACCCGCTGAGCCACAGGCGCCGCCCTTTGCTTTCTAGCTTATGACAGGATGCCTATTTACAAATGTATATTTACACTGTTTGACATTTACTAAACTTCTTGAATCTGTAAATCAATGTTTTCCATCAAATTTGGGAAATGTGGGGCCATTAGTTTTTCAAATGTTGTTCACTCTCTTCTTCTTCTGGAAATCCTATTTTTTCTTACAGGTCCCTGAGGTTTTTCTTCAAACTTTGTTCTACTTGGTCTGCAGATTGGATAATTCCTATTGATTTGTCTTCAAGTTCATTGACTCTTTCTTCTACCATCTCTACTATGCACTTAAGATCATCCAATGAATTACTCATTACAAACATCATACTTTTCAGTTCTAAAGTTTCATATTGGTTCTTCTATTATTCTTTCTATTTCGCTCAACATTCTCTACATATTAAACTCACTGTGGCTATGTTTTCGTTTAGTGCTTTGAATATATTTTACTTTAGTTCTTTGTACCTTTTTTGGTATATTTTTATAATAGCTGCTTTGCCGTCTTTGTTAAATCCAACATCTGGGCCATCTCAGGATTGGTTTCTATTGAATTCTTTTTTTCTTTGCTTGACAATAGGTCCTGTTTTGCTATTTCCATATACACATTGCTGATGATACCCTGCAGAGAGTCTGGTTTCTGTTCTTTTTCTCTAAAGAGATTTTTGTTTTGTTTTGTTTTTCAAAATGTTAAGGGGGTACAAATGTTTTTGTTACATAGCATGAGTCAGGCTATAAACGAGTCCATCACACAAATACTGTTCATTGTACCCAACAGGCATTGTACACCTCTCCTTCCATGCCCCTCCCCCTTGGTTTCCAATGACTTTTGCTTCCCTCTGCTCCTGTGTGCCCTGTCAGGTAGTTCTGATTTATTAGAGAGTGCATGTGATTATTTTGGGGTAGGCAATTCAACTACCTGGAAGACCATCTTAAACTTAGGTACCTGGGTAAGACTTGCATTATAAAAGTTTTGCTAGGGCAGATCTGTAGAATGCCCAGGGAATTTCCCAAGTCCTTTTAAATTGCTGAGTTTGGATTCAGCATCCAAACTCCATCCTCCTTGAGGATCTCTATCAAGGATTGATGGTTTTAGAGGAGGTCTTACTCATGGTTATGTCCTTACTGCTAAGGCATGGCGTTTCTGGTCTTTCTGGTATCCCAGATTGGTGCCTAGACATCTCTTCATTCTGGTAAGGCCAGACCTTCAATGTCCTCTAGCCCTGCTCACCCTCCAGCATCTCTATTCTGTTCTCAACCTTACAGGCACCACAGTCTGAAAAGCAGCATGTGGTCTCTTCCTGCATGTGTACAGTTTAGCTCTTAATCCAATACTCATGAGCAACTATATGAAGACCTCTGCAGCCCTACCTCTGAGCAGTTCCCCTGGCTCCCCATCCTACAGATGGCCAATTCACCTGGCCCAAACTCAGGTCTTTGCCTCCTGGTCTCAGTAGGACCACTGTGCTCTTCTTGGAAACCAACTCATTGCTCCGCAGTTAAGAAACTTCTCTCAGGCAGAAAACTGAGGCAATCATACAGCTCACTTTCCATATTGCACTGCCTGTACATAAAAACAGTAACCACCTAGGTGATGCCTGTGGCTCAATGGAGTAGGGCACCGGCCCCATATGCCAGAGGTGGCGGGTTCAAACCTAGCCCCAGCCAAAAAACTGCAAAAGGGAAAAAAAAAACAGTATCTACATATATTTTGTCCAGTTTTAAAATTGATTAAGGTGAGTTATCTATCCAAGTACCAGTACTTCATCATGGCTAAGGGGGAAATGCCTCAGAGTTAAATCTAGTATTCAACTACCCTGTTTCCCTGAAAATAAGACATCTCCCCAAAATAAGACCTACTTACAGGAAAGATAAGACGTTCCCTGAAAATAAGACCTAGCGCGTCTTTGAGAGCACACCTTAAAATAAGACACTGTCTTATTTTCGGGGAAACAGGGTAGAGTAATTAACTCGACTTAATTTGCATCTCTAGCTCTCTTTCTACCTAAGTGGTTTCTTCTCATTCTTTACTATGGGAACTCCCTTTTTACCTATTATCCCATTGTAAGGAGTCTCAAATTGTTTTCATAAGTGGAAAATTACAATTACAAATAAATAACAACAACCCAATCTATATTTTACTACTTATCACATGAACTATTTTTAGTGATACACAGAACGGATGCCCCACACAATCTTTAGCCACAAAGAACTTATTTCCAAAGCAAAAAGCTCTATCTGTCATATTACCATAGAACAGACACCTATTTTTAGGTCAATGGCTTCAGAGCACTTTGTCTCAGTGTCGGGCTTTGTTTATTGCTCCACCACAGACCATGGTGGGAAGAAGAGGGACAGTAGGGAGTGTCCTGGCCCATCAAGCCAAGGACTGCAAAGGGTCACAAAGAACTCCTGTGGGAAACGTTTTATTTTATGCATCAAATATGAAGTAAGAGTAGACTAGGATTGAGAAAAAGAGAAGAGCAAAACAACACGTCAGCAACCTGTTTCACTGACATAGTTATCATTTCACCTTTACAAGAGATGGCAATCCCTGATTGATAGTTTGATTCACTCGCTGATGGATGTATTTCAACATTTCCATACTTCTGGAGAGCTACCAGAGGCTTCAAATACTAGTGTCCATATTAGAAATTATATCCACTTTACTAATATCAGAAATTGAACCAATGAGATACAATGCTAATTATTCATATAATCATTTATCATTTACATTCTGAGCACAAGGAATAAGCATAATTTTGCATAGAAAATTTCCAATTCCAACTCTTAGCAGACCACATCTTGAAAGACTATTCAAACATTAACTACAGATTGTTACTATACCCCCCAAAATGCTAGAGATTAATCACAGTCTAAGCAAACTTAAAATGCCTCTTTAAAACTACAAAGTGGACATAAACCTATGGCTTACTTCATAAATGATCACAGCAAAGGAAAATGTACAGGAGACTTAAGAATGTTTTTCTAGGCATAGTCTGGAAACATCAAAAGATTGCAACCCAGTGAAAACTCAAAACCCTGGATTTTTTTTTTTTTTTTGTAGAGACACAGTCTCACTTTATGGCCCTCGGTAGAGTGCCGTGGCCTCACACAGCTCACAGCAACCTCCAACTCCTGGGTCCAAGCGATTCTCTTGCCTCAGCCTCCCGAGCAGCTGGGACTACAGGCGCCCGCCACAACGCCCGGCTATTTTTTGGTTGCAGTTTGGCCTGGACCGGGTTTGAACCCGCCACCCTCTGTATATGGGGCCGGCGCCTTACCGACTGAGCCACAGGCGCCGCCCTGGATTTCTTTTTTATAATTGATGAATGGAAATCACCTTGGGACCTGCTAAATAAAATTTCCTTGGAGTAAGATGATTCTGAAGAAATTCAAGAGAATGAAATTTCCTTGATATAACATTATTCTGAGGAGATTTGAGAGACTCAGGGCATAATTCATATTTTAAGTATGTGTGAGAGACAACCCTCGAGAGTCCCTGCACCGCCACATAAAAGCCACTTTCCTGCAAGCATTCTTGAGGAAGCAATCTAAAGACAAGAAAGCAACCCGAATTCCCAGAGTAACCATCATGTTCTTGGTGCAGGATAGCTATTTCTCTGTTTGATTATGTGCTCCTAAAGGACTACAGAGTCTAGTTTCTGTCTTTCACTTGCTCTGACAATTGGCCATTACGGATACTTTTTTTAGGATTAACTTGTGCCGAAAGATGGAAAGAAAGGCATTTCATTAAGGCATTCAATTAAGATGTCAGAATATATCTTTTGTATCCCCCCAAATAAATGTTTGTTTCATCTTCTGAATACATATACCTGTGAAAGGTTGTACACAAGGGCAAACTCACACAAAACAGAGCTGTGGACAGGGGGGCGCGGATGACAGAGGGAGGGAGGGCATGAGGTGGGATCGCCCTAATGTGCACCTTGTGAGGGTGTAGAACACGTTCCCTGGGTGAGGAGCTCCTCTACAAATGGAACGCACCCTGGAAGTGAGAACAACATAACCTAAAAATTGTACCCTCACATTAATTTGAATAAAGTTTAAAAAAAAGATAAAGATATGCAGTATTAATTTTGGGATTACTATATATTGTCAAAACCAAAAAAAGAACGTAAATTACTTTTTTCACTTAATCATAGTTATTTCCTGTCCCTCTAAAAGGACTTATTGGTCTATAAGCTTTTATTCATGCTTAAATATATAGATAAGTACAAAACATATACTATCAAATGTAAGTTATTACTATCATTAAGCTTTTATTGCTCTTGAACCTTCTACTGGCGTCAGTAATACTTTATAATTGCACTGAACATTAACAGGATAAAGCCTGGTGAATGGCTGATTTCATTTTCACTTATGAATATGAGACTTACTAATCTCCACCATAAAAGTTCAATAATGAGAGCTCTTTTCAGAAATACATCACATGATGCTTAATGCTAACTGAAAAATAAATTGATTCAAAACAAAAAAATTATCAAATCACATGACAAAACTTCTGCTATTGAAAAAGACAGGACCAAGCTGGGTACGGTGGCCTGTAAGCCCAGCATTTTGGGAGGCTGAGGTGGGAGAATTATTTGAGAGTAGGAGTTCAAAACCAGCCTGGGCAACATAGTTAGACCCTGTCTCTACAATTTTTTTTTTTAATTTGCTAGGTAGAGTAGCACCTGTAGTCCCAGCTACTTAGGAGCCTGCGGCAGGAAGACTGCTTGGAGATTGAGGTTATAGTCAGCTATGATCTCTGCACTCTAGTCTCAGTGATAGAGCAAGAATCTGTCTAATAATAATAATAATATAATAATAATACAAAAATAAACCCTAGGTGAAAAATCACTACTTTAGACTTTAAAATAAAAATCCAAAAAAGGCTATTTACTTTCACTTACTACTTTCTACAGAAAATCAAATTCAAGGTCACCAACAACCTCTATGTTGCTGAATCCTATGGACACTTCCCAGTTTTTACTTCACCTGATTTCTCCACACCTTTGACCTGCTGACTTCCTCACCCTTCTGGAAATGCTCCACTCCTTGGCCCCTGAATCCCCCCGTCCACCAATCCCAGGGTCTCCTGACTCCTACCTGTCTCTTCTCAGTGTCATTTGCAAATTCTTCTTCTGTCCCTCCTACAAATACTGGTACACCTCAGGGTTTAATGCATACCTCTGTTAACACTTTCTGCTGCACAGTGAAATCCTCCACTCCTGTTTGTCATCTGTGAAAGCATTCATTTGCATTGAGCTCTTTATTGTCACATATTGGACACTGCCATTTGAATATTCCAACATGTTGGACTCAATTATTGCTCTTAGTATGTTCCTTGTCAGAGTGAAGACGATCACCTTATACTCAGATCAGAAACCCGAACATTATCTCAACCCATCGCTTTCCTCAATTTCATTTCCAAACTCACAGGTTTTGAGTCTCAAGCTTCCACCTGCGGTGCATCTTACAAGGGTACATGTGAAACTTAGTAAATGTAGAATGTAAATGTCTTAACACAATAACTAAGAAAGTGCCAGGAAGGCTATGTTAACCAGTGTGGTGAAAATGTGTCAAACAGTCCATAAAACCAGTGTATGGTGCCCCATGATCACATTAATGTACACAGCAATGATTTAATAAAATAAATAAATAAATAAATAAAAAATAAAGCTTCCTAAGCACATGCACTGCTCGCCCTTTCCTCTGTCACCCCTCTGCTCAGCCCTTATCATTTCCCCCCAGATTACTGCCAACGGTCTCCCTCCTCCATTCCTGACTTTCTCCACCCAATTCTCTATACCCTACTCCCCAAATCATCTTCCTAAAGTACAAATCTGTCACATGAATTCCCTGCTGACACACCCTCAAGGCCCCACTCCCTCGTATGGTCCAGGAGACCATCAAAGTCTGACACGAGCTTTGTTCTCAGGCCCCCCACCTTCCATCTCCTCTCCGTCACACTAAACTTCTTCCAGTTATTAAAACTGCAATATCTCGGGTGACGCCTGTGGCTCAAAGGGGTAGAGCGCTAGTCCCATATACCAGAGGTGGTGGGTTCAAACTCAGCCCTGGCCAAAAACTGCAAAAAAAAAAACAAAAAAAACAAAAAAAACTGCAGTATCTCTCTGTCCTCCAGGCCTTGCCATGTGCTGGTCCCTCTTTCTAGAGCACCTCTCTCTTTCCTGAGCCCTCCATTTCACACCTGCAATTAAGCATCTGTGGGTGTGAAGATGAAACTTAGCTAAGAAGAAACTTTGCCCCTCTCGCCTGCTCCCCGGCACCCTTTACACAGCCAACTGCAGTTCACCAAAACTCTAGGACTGGGACTTATTCAATAACGTATCTTTGGTGTCTACTTTGGTAAATATTTATCAAATTGTTGGATATTTATCAATTGTTGGTGTTTACTCCCTTTCCCAACTTTCGGGTACATATTTTTAAGAACTGTTCCTGGGAGATGACTCATCCAGTAAGTGACAGAGGAGTCACTGCCCACTGTAAAGAGTGGGTGAGTCTACTAGAGACCCCACCTGAGGTGCTGGATAGAGGCCTGTGAATGCCTCTCTAGCGGCAGGCGCTGGGGCACAACTGGAAATGTGAGACTCAAGGTCTTGCTTGAAATTTTTGAGCTCTAACAGCTCAAAGTTACACTTTGTATATCAAAGTTACACAGTCATTGTGACGGGGTGCAATATTAAAACACTAACAGTCAGTAGAGAAACACCATCAAATTTATTTTCCTGTCTTCAAGAAAGGTAGATCACCAAGGTCCTCTTTAAAAATATCTGTCCAAATATCTCTCTCCAGAAGAATCTATGCTTCTGACTGCAGACCAGACCCAGATTGATTTTCTATGAGTTACGCCTTTCCTGACGTGCAGGCAGATGATCAGAGGTTGACTTTACTCTTGGTCAATTTTCAAACACAAACTCAGGAGTTAAGTCATAACTCAGGCTTTTATTAACACAGTGAACCTCAGGCTGAGGCCCTAATGTTCACCAAGGACAAAAGACATGACTTGTAAGATATTACTAACTATATCCTCTTCAGAAGTATAAAAGTGTAACTTTATAGGTAAAAGGCTCAGTTCTACACTTAGAGAAATCCAGATTCTAATCTCAGTTTACTATCTATATGATTTAGGGTAACTCAAACTCTCCAGGTTTTAATTTCCATATGAATGGCAATTCTTTGACAGTGTTTTAAATAGAATAATTGAACTAATATACACAAAGAGTTTAACATAATGCCTGCTACAAATATTCGCTACCTTAATTAGCTATTCATCCTTCTCTCTTACATGTTTTCTAAATCAGGCAGCGATTACTGGAGTTAGCAAGGGCAGAGGGAACATCTCTCAGTTTTGTAAGTTACGATGTTTGCATTAATTACTAGAGGATTACCCACCACAATAAGAGAACCAAACCACACTTCCATATTCCACTGGAGGGAATATGCAGTCCTCTTAGATGTCAAAACATTCATTTCATTATGATTCAAAGAGAAGAGAATGACCTGCCAAAACACCAACCACTAAGCTTCCCACAACACGTGGATGTCTCTGACAGGTGTCTCCATTCCAAACACTGACCAGGCCAGCAGCCGGAACAGATGGCCCAGCTGGCAACATAGGCCTTTTCATCCGCCTGCGGTTTCTCACAGGTGCTGGGAGAAGGCGAGATAACTCAGTGTTTTCTGTTGTTTTGATAACCTTAACTGCTGTCTTTCCCACAGGCCAATTTTATTTTGGACATATTTCTATTTTTTAATATTTGACAACTGAAGACACTGGTAGCAAAAATAAAAACGTTTTTCTGAAAACTGATCTCATACACACATAATCATACAGCTGGCTTCTTCCCAGCCATCATTAATTTCCTTTCCCTTGAGCCTTTTTTCTCACCTCCATATCAGTGTAACCATCATCAAAATATCACAAAATCTGCTTGTAAGCATTTTTCACAAGCTGGGTTTAATACCGTAGTGTGTTTAAATAAGACATTTCCCCTTTTCTAAAATGAAAAAAATGCAAAAATATTATCATTCTTCCTCATGGTAGCCACGGCAGAGCACACTTGCTCTTTGTCTGTGTAACTTCCAGATTAAAACAGATGGGCTGACTTAAGAAACAGGTAATTTTAACATCCTCCTTCACAAGCAGAATGGTGGCATGGCACATTAAAGTAGAAAAGCTTACATGTTCTAGGTGTAATTTATTAGTAACTTTTCCTTAGAACTTGACAAAGGTTTAAAACACTGAATAGAATTTTATACACAGAAAACATCTCTTTTTAAAGATATTTTAGCTATTCCTTTATTTTTGGCTCATTTGTGATATAGCTCATGAATAACTGCCATTATGAAGCTGTTCCTTTAAACGTGAGAAAACTAAGGCACCAATAATTATAGGTTGTGTATACCTAATGTTCCTTTCATTAGCTGGAATCCAGTGTAAGAGCCCCTCCCTTATCATCATCATCGTCATCGTCACCAGGTACAGTGTTCAGGAGCACAGCTGTGTTAAGTGGGACCTAGGTTCAAATTCCTGTTCCTGACCTTCCTAGCCCTATGACCTGGAACAAGTTGCTCAACTTCTCTGAGCTTCCATGTCTTCATCCAGGAACCCGATAAGCACTCCATAAGGTACTTCTTATTATTTATCATTTACTTCTAACATAAATATAAAAGTATGCCAAGGCCTCCCCATCTTAAACAAACTAATTCTCTCCAACTTCATTTAACTACTGTTTGTTTTTCCTCCCTTCCATTTCCTTAATTACTATTAAGTGCTCAATCCATTACAGTCTGGTTTCTGCTTCTACTAAAACTGGTCTGACGGTGGCCACCAACTACCACTTCTCTGCCAAATCTAGTGGATGTACTCATTCCTCGTCTTCCTTTACCTCACTAGAGAGAGCATTGACCCTGTTGGTCAGGTTGTCCTTGTTAAAACTCTCGTCTCCTGTAATTCACGTGATAACCCTCTCTCCTGATTTTCTTCCTACCTTCTTGAGCCTGCTCCTTCTGAATTCCTGAAAACTCCTCTTCCTCACCTCCTGAACTGTTGGCATCATCAATGGAGGCAGAAAAAGAGCTTTCGGCTCTTGTTGGCTCAACAAACATGACCCTTTGTGATCTGGCCCCTGCTTGCTCTTGTAGACTCGGTCTCTCCAATTAATCACATTTCTATTTCTGCCCCTCTCTCCCAGTCCTTTTATGCCATCGACCTACTTCCTAATCCCTGCATGCACCCATTGTATCCTGCTTCTCAGCCTTCCAGAAGACACGTCTTTTTCTTAGGTTCTCTCTCCTCCCTCCACATTTTCTCTGTATTTAGCCTTCAAAACTCAGCTCAAGCATCACCTTCTTCTCAAGCTGTCTCAACAGGGGCTGAAAAAGTCATCTTTAATATTCTACCCTCAGCTGAGGTTTCATAAATAGAGACAGGCTTCCCTATAGAGCCCTGGCAAAATTACAGAATCATGAGGAAATAAAGAATTTTTATTGTTTTAAGTGGCCAAGTTTGGGGATGTTTGTTAGGCAGCAATAGATAGACAAAACACCCCAAACTCACTAGATTTTAAGTTCTTCAAAGGCAGACTCATGTTGCGTTGAATACTGTATTGAAAACAACAATTCTTTGGTTTATGAAGCCCCCATGAATGATTAGTCAACTAACCACCCAACCAACCAGTCAACTAATGAGCCAGTCCATCAGTCAAAGTGGTCTAAAGTTAGTCTTTTCCCTTTAATTTAATTAAATGTTTCTTTGAACGTGGAAGCCAACAAAATGGGGAAAAGGGAGAGATAAGGAGAAGAATGAATGCTAAGTAAATTCATGTCTCTGGAGGGACTTACCGACCTAAAGTTCTAGCTCTGATCTGCTCTTATCACTACAGTCTCACTTCTATTTCCTACTACATATTTCCATTGAAGTATGTCCCTCTCTCTTCTGCCAAACCTAAACTTTTTACAAACCTTTATACCAGGGTCCTATTTGATCTTTTTGGCTATGTTACGATCATTGTTCATTCTTGAAATCTCAGTCAGCTTTGATTTCTGCCTTCTTCTCCCTACAAATATATTCCACCTTATTATTAATTTAGACCAATTTGCCTTGGTAATTTTTTTTTTTGGGGGGCCAGGGCTGGGTTTGAACCCGCCACCTCCAGTATATGGGGCCAGTGCCCTACTCCTTTGAGCCACAGGCACTGCCCTGCCTTGGTAAATTTTTTTTGGTGATTCGTCCTTTCCTTTAACCTCCTTCTTCCCTCGTGCTAGCTTGGACTCACATTACCCCATTTCTGTATTAGTCAAATGTCTTATGATTATAATGCTGTATTGAGAGTCTTATAGTTACATTTCCAAGTCCTGATATGTCTAATGAAGCCTTTTTGTAGATGAAACATTTAATTTCAGGGCAAATAGGTTAAAGAAAATGGTAATTATTTCAATTGTCATTACTCTTTCCCAAAATAAATATTATTTGTAACAGTGAAAGGAAATCAGTTTTAAAAATGATATCCATGAAGTGACTAAACATTAGAACCTATTATTTGACAAATCTTATTAATGAGCAGTGTCATAAGAATAGATGACAGATGATGACTCTAGTGAGGAAGCAATCTGAATTTGTTTTTGTTAGCCTGAAAGCCGACATGAAAAAAAAAGGCAAAAGAAAAGGGGACAAAACCCAAGCTGGAACCCCATCTCTTTTGTATACATCAGTTCAACCTTTGTTAATAGGATAGGGAATTCATTATTTATATCAAGAGGAAATGGACAAACATTTTATGCCTGATAAGATTTTTTTCTTTATGCGTCAAATTCTTTAAAGGATCCAACTGAAAGATAGTCTTCATCATGGGAAGTTTGGAGAAAGAATTTATCCATATGCTAAATCTATCAAAGCTATTTCATGATTCTGTACCAGCTGAAGCTAACCCCAATTACCCTTTTTTCAATCAAGGGATTATCTTTCATGTACACATTAATGCACATCTTGATTTTAAGCAACAGTGAGTTATTTGCTTTGTGAGAACATGAAAGTCATCTTGATATTAAGAACAGAAAAAAAAATTCATTCTAATTAAGTAAATCCCATAATGTTATAATCTTATCTAGGAAACAGCTACGAGATAAGAATAGCTGTTTGCAAACTAACAATTGAGTTCACAATTAAGGTCACCTAACCTTATCTATCCCTACTAAAATGTCCTATTTTTCAGTCATTGTAAGAATGTATCTTATCACCAATAATAATTCCATATCAAAAATGATTCTGCCTTCACAGCAGGTGCCACAAAGTATGTATTTTTAGAAAGCTTCCACCCTTGAATTCATTTACTAGCAATCTAGTGGTGATTTACAGTGGACAAGAGGAAATTAAGAATAGGAACAAATGAACACATGTCGTAGGACAACATACAAATAAAGGCAAAACAATAACAAGGCCAAGGTGAGAACCAGTGCAAGGTGATTTTCCACTTCACACAAATGTTTTTATATCCAGATTACTACTGAGGGATCTTTATTAAATTACAGAATACTTACTCCAAAATCTCTGCTTGTTCCCATCCTTGGGTCAATTTTGCCAATTTAATTTCCAAAGACAAAGCATGCCCACCTTGACAAAAGGCAGTTGCTGAAAGGGAGTTTGGGGGAATGTAGAAACTACCTCCTCTTCCAAATTCAGTATTTGGCACTCCAGACAGCCTCATAAATTACACCAATCATGGTGTTGGCCAATTAAGTTACACAGAAGTTAGAATTAGTTGAATACCCTGCAGTGGGTCTTAAGTGAGTCAAGGTGACCAGAGGAAAGTTGCCTAAATGGTATACAGAGTGAAGATGTCTGTTCCTGGTACAGTAAACAAGACCAAACCAAAAAGATTTGCAAGAGAGAGGAAATAAGGTGCTAACTCAAATACTGGCAACTGAAAGGAAAATTATGTAAGGGACATCCAAAATGCTGAAAAGCAAAAGAAAAATGAATGGTGAATGCAGAATATGATTGTCTTAACACAATAACTAAGAAAATGCCAGGAATGCTATGTTAACCAGTGTGATGAAAATGTGTCGAACTGTTTATAAAACCAGTGCCTGGTGCCCCATGATCGCATTAATGTACACAGCTATGATTTAATACTAATAAAAATAATAATAATAAAATGGCAAAAGAAAATGCAAAAAAAAAAAGAAAAATTAATGGTGTAGCATGACCATGCTTTGTGGTCTACTCTGGCTGTGACAGATGGGATGGGAGGAAGGGACGGAGAACCGAGAGCTAGATGTTACATGAGTAAGAGGTTTCTGTGGTTAGACATGGAACAATATAGTCTAGACAAGAAGGGCACTCGAGAATTGTCCCATGGAGAGGAGGGACTCTGCTTTTGCTCTAATTAAATTGTTTTGGTATGTTCATGGGTGTCACTGGTGGGAAGCAAGAAGAATGGCTGGATTTAATGAAGAAGCACCAGAATTGGGAAAGTTCATCCATTTCCTTGCCTTCGCATTTGACATTTTCAGAGGAGTTCTGGGGAGAATGTGCTCATCTCTCATTACTCATAGCCATAAAATGGCAAAGTAATAGGAACTAGTCCAGATGGTTCAGAGGAAAACTCTAACATGGATACACTGTGCTTCTTTCCTGCCAAAAGTTAGTGAAAAAACATTTACTCCCCTCAAATTGCTGGCATTTTCATTGCCTTATCCTGCCCCACAGAGGTTTTCTACTGCTTCAGATACCCCAGGACTCAAGAAGAGTTCTGAGCTCTTCTTCTGTTGTGGTCCCGAATCTCAAACTTTCTTCCCCCTATATAAAGTCTTGTGGCTCCCAAAATTACAGCTGGATCTGAGCTCTTCTATACTTGCTCTTTTAAGAAAAGATTATATAACCCGAGAACCTGGACTCAAATAAATATTTATGGGGTGAAGGTATGGAGAGACCCGGAGGGGAATCACAGAAATTGCTTTGCTCTCTCCGCCTCACCAGATGTCTTCATTAGCCTCTTCTCTCAGATGGGGCTTGAGATTGGCCACCAAAAGCCATAGAAAATCCCAAAAGTGGAATCAGAAACTGCATTAGTGCTTATGTTTCCCTGATGTTATTATACTTAAAACAACATCTGCCATTTCCTAATCCCGCCTAATCATTTAACAAGTTTTTTAAAGACCATCTATTTAGCATCTTGCTACAGATACAGCCTCAAAGTGTGGTAAAGAAGACCCCCTGGCAGAGTGACTACTAGCCTACTGTTGGCCTTTGTAGAAAGCAGAAAGTTATCTCCCATAGGCGAAGCCACATGGTACCCCAGCTTGGTGATCCTGGCAGACACAGTTCTGCACCAAAGCACAAGACCTGGTGAGCCAGCGTGAGCCGGATGCCAGCCCCACTCCAGGAGGCTCTGTGTAAAGCACTAACTGCATGACTCTGCCCTCCCCAAGCCCTGCTCCCAGGCTCTGACCACTAGTAGCACATCTCTGCATGACTCCGACTGACCCTTCCTTATCAGTCTGGCTCTCTGGTCCTAGATCCCAGGAGCATCCCAACATCCTCACTTGGCCTGCTGGCCACTGCCCCCAACCTAAGACCTCAGCATGCTGAGGACTAATGAGTTACAGCTCCTTGTTCTGACCTTTTGTCATCCAGTTCTGCTTCTGACAAGAGAGAATACACAGAGGCCCAAACAGCCAATTATACAAACTTATGCTTATCAAAGCTGATAGCATCCAGAGCAGAGACACAGTTTACATTATCTTTTAACTATTCCAAGCACTGAGATCCCAGGCTGGTTTAGAATGTGAAAACAATCTATACTTCCTGTCATTTAAGTAAAACACTCTTGCTTTTCTGATGTCACACTTTTTGGAGGTGATGAGCTTTGCTGGCAGCTCTTGCGCTTTTTGGGAATGCTGGTAGCAAGATGATGGCCAATGCTACCACCGAGAGTGTTAACAGCAGAGGACTAAAGGCCAGAACACTTATTTCTCTTTAAGAATATTACCAACCACTTAATATGCAACTTATGAGCTAAAGTCCACAACTCATAGAAAGTGTGAAAAGCTTTATGAAATTTTATACTTTTTAGAGTCCTGAGGATTTAGTAGGCCTGGCATAGGCCACTGAAGGGCACCCTTCACATTTCAATCACTCTTGATAGAACCAGCTTAGACGGTGTCACAGGTTCCTTCAAAAGATTCTACATCCTTTCCAGGATTATCTCATTCCTTCCACTTGACAGAGACACATTATGGAGGTGGGGGAGGAGGGCAGAGACACTGAGGCAACAATGCGGGATGACACTCTAAAGACCAGGAAGGACCGCCGAATGAGTTCAGTTTTCTGTAGTTAGCTACAAAGACCCAAATACTTCCTCGTAGGAGAGAATAAGCAGCACCAACCCTAAAATCCTTGTTTAAAAGACTAGACTCTAGAAACATTTTCCCGGCCTCATCCAAGCAGGCAGACACAACACAGAATTTGTGCCAGGTAAAAGCATGACCTTTCCAAAACTGACTTAGCTGGCACTGCGAGTGAGGATGTCTCTGGGTTCCGGCCACATAGTTACCCCCAGTTCAATTCTCCTCCTGGCCAGTGACCTTTTGTTCACATTCTCCTCTCTTTTATGTTTCCTTGACTTCCTTCATTCGGGCCCTTCCCATGGAGCCTCCGTGGTTGTTTACAGTCTGCCTCTGGTTTTCCTCTCCTACATCCTTTATGTCTCCACCATTGACACTGCAGCTACTCCTGCTTTAAATCTGTCTAGGTGCTCAGGCCCTTGTTTTAATTGTTGGGGATTCATCGAGGGTAGGCACTCAGAACTTTTTAAAAATAATTTTCTTTCTAGTGCAGGGAGACTGTTATTTCTTTTCATTGCGACTGTGGCATGCTGTGTCCACTAAATGATAGGAGATATCTTTGGGATTCATGCCACAGCACCCTACTATGGGGAACACAAATGCCCTTTAGATACACGTCGTCAAGCTCACTATATACACGTAGAGAATTAAGCCCTGCAGAACATGAGGTGACCCTAGATATACAAGTGAGAAAACAAGTCCTATTGTTTGAAGCCTTTGAAATTTTGCACATATATATGATAGTACCGACTTACTTCCGAACAAACTCAAAGGGTGCAAGGCAGATGAAAAACATTTACTGAGAACATGTTATACTTTGGTAGGTTTTCCTCTATCATTTCATCCAGTTCCCACCACACCACGTAAGTATTAGGGAATTTGGGTAACATTTTTGAAGACCACAACCAGTTCTGCTCAGGTCTGAGTCTTTAGCTAAACAATTCTATAGGGCTAACACATCTGTAATATGTTGTAGCTTATGATTCATAATATATTTCATACATTTGAAAGAGCAATTACAGAGAGCATAACATCTAATTCAATCATTTAAAATATAATTTATAACACACTTGATAGCATAATTTTTATTTTAAAATATACTTTTACAGTATTTCTTATTTTAACATAGACTTCATAATATGCTTTTTTTTTTTTTTTAAATATGGAACGCTTCACGAATTTGCGTGTCATCCTTGCGCAGGGGCCATGCTAATCTTCTCTGTATCATTCCAATTTTAGTATATGTGCTGCCGAAGTGAGCACCATAATATGCTTTTATAGTATACTTTTAATTTTTAAATATAGTTTAAAAACTTTTTTTCTATGTTATAATCTGATGAAGACTTACAACTATAGTATTTCACCTCAAGCTGCCACTTCTATGGCCACATCTCAACGTGCTGTCATAAGTTTTCTCTGCAACACGCTGTAAACATAGGCCTGGCAAATCACAGTGGCTCTCGCCTATAATCCCGGCATTCTATGGGCCAAGGCAGGAGAAGCCCTTGAAATCAGAAGTTTGAGAACATCCCGAGCAAGTGAATGATCCCGCCTCTACTAAAAATTAAAAAAGTTAGCTGAGCTTTGGGGTGGGCACTGTAGTTTGAGCTACTCAGGAGGCTGAGACAGGACGATTGCTTGAGCTCAGGAGTTTGAGGTTGCTATGAGCTATGATGATGCCACTGCACTGTGGCCTGGAAGACACAGTGAGACTCTGTCTCAAAAACAACAACAAAAACCTGCCCTCCCCACTGACACTGACCAGCACCCTTTCTTTTGCCTAGGGATTTGTTTCCTGCCAAAGCCCTGGGGGGAAATGCCAACATGTCCATCTCAGGGAGAGACACTTTTCCTACCCTACAAAGATTTACAACTGTTATGGACCCATAATAATCAAAAATAAAAATCTTAAAACAACTCTTATATTAGTATGTGTTTTGATTATTTACAAGGTAATTTAAGATTTTAATTTTTTAAATTTCTGGGACCACGCCATTCTGTAAAAATTTAAGTTAGAGGCTCAGCATCCGTAGCTCAGTGGTTTGGGTGCCAGCCACATGTACCAGGGCTGGTGAGTTCAAACCCGGCCTGGGCCTGTAAACAATGATGACAACTACTACAAAAATATATCCAGGCATTGTGAGGGGTGCCTATAGTCCCAGCTACTTGGGAAGCTGAGGCAAGAGAATCGCTTCAGCCCAAGAGTTTGAGGTTGCTGTGAGCTGTGACGCACGGCACTCTACTGAGGGTGACATAATGAGACTCTGTCTCAAAAATAAAAAAAAAATAAGTTAGATAACATTTTTTGTTTTTATAAAAATGCCCCTTAGAAATTAACATATTCAGTTTTTTAAGTGATTTCAATTTGCCAAATTTCTGTAGTCCTTCAAGACTATAATTCATTTTGCTTATTTTTTTCATGCACTAGCATATAAACTAGGTAGTGTCTAGTTTAAAGCTAAAATTACTAGGTCTTCCCAGCATAATACTGCCTTTTCTAGTACAGACTCATATTTCAGGGTGTCCCAAAAGTTGTCCCTGATGTTGCAATACATAAGAAAAAAGGGAAATTAAAGCTAAATGTACCTTTATTTACAAAATATTCATTACTAAATTTTACAAGGAAGTAAGAATTTTCCTTTACAAAGAAAGTCAACATGTAGAGAATATTTTGTAAAATCTTGTAATGAATATTTTGCATCATCAGTAAAGGTACACTTAGCTACAGTTTCCCATTTAAGTCTATGTCTGGTGATTTTAGGGGTGACTTTTGGGACACCTGGGTATTATTCTCAGATGGAGATCACTTTAGGAACTACCTGTGTGCCTGCCGGAATAACATTTCAGAACATACCTGTCATCAATCCCTATGACATATTTAGATATGTAACAGGAAACTGATGGCTTAGCCAAAGGAGTCTTTAGTTCTGAGCCCAACATATACATTTTGAATTTTGAAATAGAAGAGAGTGGACCTGGGATGGACTTCTATGGTTGAACATGTAGAAAGAGTCTTAAAAGGGCCAGAAAGAATTCTCTGTGTAGCCCAAATATAAGGGCAAAGGAGAAAACATTTTGCACAAGGAAAAGAGACAAAAATGAAGATTTCTCTTTCTTGCTTCCAAAAGCTGATTCACAGGTTACTCTGTATGAGGGTGGAATACAGACACGCTGGCACTCAGCCAGAGAGAGGCAGAACCCCCAGAAATTCCTCTAGAATGCAGAGCCCTCAAGTGGTGCCACAAGCTTGGACGCTCAGGAATCTGAGTATCCAGACTAAGACTCCTCTGTGTCTTTTTATGTCCATGTCCAGTTCTAACACTCGACTCCCTTTGTATGGTAATTTCTGCAAGGAAATAAAATTCTTGTCACTTCCTCGTTGCATGAAAACAACTAGAGAAACACAAAACTGCCTTGCAGCATGAATACTGAGAGGCCACTCGTGAAGCCTTGAAATGTGTGTTGTTCCAATTTGCATGTTAGCCACATTGCAGGCTGTTACATGACTTTGTTCTTTGAGGAGGCTTACTAGTCACTGAAACTGAATGTTAACTCTTACATGCCAAAGACCATTCTAACGTATAAGGAAGGTGGACATAAACGCGCGCACACTTAAGCAACCACACGGTGTCAGGGACCTCTTATGGCAGTGAGTGCTTTTCAAATTCTTTTTACGGATTTTATTTATCTTTTCAAAGAACCAACTTGTTGTTTCATTAAATTAAATTCTGATTTAATTTTGGTTATTTCTTTTTTTTTTATTTTTTTAATTTTTATTTTTTATTTATTTATTTTTTTTATTAAATCATAACTGTATACATTGATATGATCATGGGGCATCATACACTCGCTTCATAAACCATTTGACACATTTTTATCACAGTGGTTAACATAGCCTTTCCGGTGTTATCTCAGTTACTGTGCCAAAACATTTACATTCTACATTTACCAAGTTTCGCAAATACCCCTGTAATATGCACCACAGGTGTGATCCCACCGATCCCCCTCCCTCTACCCACCCCCACTTTCCCACTTCCCCCTATTGTTAAGTTGTAACTGGGTTATAGCTTTCATGTGAGAGCCCCAAATTAGTTTCATAGTAGGGCTGAGTACATTGGGTACTTTTTCTTCCATTCTTGGGTTACTTTACTAAGAAGAATATGTTCCAGCTCCATCCATGTAAACATGTAAGAGGTAAAGTCTCCATCTTTCTTTAAGGCTGCATAGTATTCCATGGTATACATATACCACAATTTATTAATCCATTCGTGGATTGATGGGCACTT
This sequence comes from Nycticebus coucang, assembly GCF_027406575.1. Classification (NCBI taxonomy): domain Eukaryota; kingdom Metazoa; phylum Chordata; class Mammalia; order Primates; family Lorisidae; genus Nycticebus; species Nycticebus coucang. The sequence goes on along the minus strand of NW_026515592.1, from coordinate 72,691 downwards.
GGGCTTTCTCCATGACTTAGCTATTATGAACTGGGCTGCAATAAACATTCTGGTACAAATATCTTTGTTATGTTGTGATTTTTGGTCTTCTGGGTATATGCCCAGCAGAGGAATTACAGGATTGAATGGCAGCTGGGATTGGACTGCTCTTCCTTTTCCATTTCTTTAAGATGATTCATTAGGTTATTGACATGCTCTCTTTCTGTTTTTCAGATGTAGACATCTAATGGGATAAATTTCCCTCGTAGGACTGCTTTTGCTGGTCCCACAAGTTTTGGTAGCTTGAGCCTTCATTGCTGTTATATTCAATCGTTGTTGTTAATGATTTCTTTTTTTTTTTTATTCTTCCTTGACCCAACTGTCATTCAGCATAATGTTGTTTAATTTCCATGTCTTTGTGTGGGGATGACAATTTTTGTTGGAGTTGAGTTCCACCTTTATAGCCTTGTGGTCTGAGAAAATCAAGGTAAAATTTCAATTCCTTTGATTTTGTTGAGGTTTGATTTGTGTCCTAGGATATAGTCTATTTTGGAGAATGTTCCATGGGCCGACGAGAAGAACGTATATTCTTTGGCTCTGGGATAGAGAGTTCTGTATATGTCTATCAAGCACAGTTGTTCAGGGGTCACATTTAAGTCACTTGTATCTTTGTTTAGTTTCTGTTTAGAGGATCTTGTCCAGCTCTGTAAGAGGAGTAATACAACCATCCAGAGCAGAGAATACAGTTTTTATTTTGCAACCAAGGACACAGAAAACTTTGTCACAACATGGTTTAAGCATTAACTACAGAATATTACATAGCTCCCCAAGGTTGCAGATTAGTAAGACAGAGGGATGCATAGGGTGAATCAGTAATTTGGCTGATTTCCTCATCATCAGAAGAGTAGATGACCAAAATGAATTAAACAATCATGCAGCACTGTTTCTCCTTTCTTTTCTTGGAAGAGAAACTACTCTCAGGTATGGATGAGGTCTGAATACAAGAGAATAAATTATAACTTATTTAAATTTCCACTTCAATAACTCTTACCAAACTTTCAGTGTGTTAAATGTAAGGTGTCCAACCTTTTTCCTTTTCTGCTGCACACTGGAAGAACAGGAGATTTCTTGGGCCACACATTAAATACACAAACACTAAAGAAAGCTGATGAATAAAAGAAAAGGTCTATGCATACTTTTTGCAATAACCAAAACCACAAATAAGCAAAACAGTTCTCAAATAATCTGAATGTGGTTCCCAGGACGCAGGTTGGACACCCTTGATTGTATGAACAACAATCAAAATTTTCCTTCTAAAAATTTGTCATTATGCATTTTAGCTTCTTTCTTTCTTTCTTTTTTTTTTTTCTGGAGACAGAGTTGTACTCTGTTGTCCTGGGTGGAGTGCTGTGGCATCTTAGCTCACAGCAACCTCAAACTTCTAGGCTTAAGACATTCTCCTGACTCAGACTCCAGAGTAACTGGGACTACAGGTACCCCTCCATGACATCCACCTAGGTTTTCTACTTTTTTTTTTTTTTTTAGTAGAGACAGGGTCTCACTCCTGCTCAGGCTGGTCTCAAACTCCTTAGCTCAAACAATCCACCTGCCTTGGCCTCCACAGACTGCTAGGATTTTATCTTATTTCAAGAGAAATTATTAAAAATAGTCTTCATTGTAATAATCTATGAAACCATAGTTTGTCTACCACCTTCTTATTTCTTGAATAATTTGTAACTTTCTTATTTACAAAATTTCTAAATTCTATGAGATTTTTTGACCTACAATATAACCTTCACTGCTGTAAGATTTTGAAAAAAAAAGTTTTAATAACATATACATTCATAAACAAGTAACTGAAGTTTTACTTTTTGCCCATGACTAAAAGACATCAAAACAAAAGCAATTTTAAAACACTTAGATTTTCTTGTGTACTAAATACATGACATACCCATTCCCTCATTAGTTTAAATTTTTAAATTAAAAATAGATTTAAAAGCATGCTAAGTGGTAATAAAAATGTTAACTTTTAAAAGATGGCTTGACATATGTGTTTTCATATACTTTCAAAGAATTCCGGCCTGCCCATTCAAGACTTTTTTGCTTCTTTGTGAATCTCCAGCTCCCCATTTCAGGTGCTCCAGCCTTAATTCTAATAAGCAGAAAAACACAGAGGAGGTTGTGGCCCGATTTCAGAAGAAAAATGTCAGGCTGAGAAAGCCCATGAAATTATTGGGATCAAGAGAAAAGCAAATTAATGAAGCCTCAAATTTGGTGTGTAAGCAGCACAGGAGCGAAAAGCAGCTGATGTGTTCAGTACCTACAGTGACAGAAACTGTGTCTTTAATGTAATGGCCTGACCCACTGTCGTAAGCCCTGCAATGCCAAAAATCACACAGGCTCACCCCACCCATGCTCTGCTCTGGCTCCACAATGTAATCTTCATGTAGTGTGTTTGTTTGCTTATTTATTTATTTGACGGAAGAACTTCATCTGTAAACAGTCTTGACTAACATCAACTTGGCAACAACTCATCAGTTAATTAACTGTTAACAGATTCTTCAAGATATGACTGCTACACTGATACTTTATCTTCCTGTTAATTAGTAATTATGCACTGGCAAGAAAAAGTGTTTCTTTTCAATTATCCCAGAATTCAGAGATTATTTAAACTTGACTAGTACATCTTCTGTGCAAATTGTGTTTGATAATCCTTATTAAAATATACATAGTGGTTGTTGACTTGTAACAAGAGAAAAAAAAGTGGTAGTTCAAAGGGTATTAGATATAGCACAAGGCAAACAGGGGCCCATTAAAATTTCCCCAACTGCTCTAATGAGAATGCCGAGGGTCATTTCTGCCTTGTTTACCATCTGTTTGGTTTCTGGCATGTGCCTCTGGTGAGAAGGGAGTGCCCCAAAGCCCTTTTGGCTTATCACAGTGTCATCCAGGGTCTGAAGTAATTTTGGCCTTTCATAAAGTGGCGCTTTCATAAAGTCAGACACTTACACATGTGGAATGAAAAACTTATTAAGTGTGAAAATGATGCTACCTGACGAAAAGCATCCTGATTTTTTTTTGTTGTTGTTGTTGATGCAGTTTGGCCGGGGCTGGGTTTGAACTCACCACCCTCCGTATCTGGGGCCAGCACCCCACTCACTGAGCCACAGGCACCACCCAGCATCCTGATTTTTAAAAACAGGGAAGCAATGTTTAAAAAGGAACTTTACAAAACATCGTATATTAAATTCTGTGTCTGCTTTCCAATCACCCAAAGGTTTTCATGATTTTATGATAATGAAAAACAGCTACTTTTCAATAATTAGGCTCTCATTAAAAAAAGGATTTGCCTTGAGTCATGTGATGGTATGCTAGACAGGACACAGGAAGCGATAACCACAATAGAAAAAGTTGATAAATTAGAATTTCTCATAGTCATCACATAGTAACATTGAGGGGAAAAAAAGAGACAAGCCATGAGCGGGAAATACATTCACAAAACATAAATCTGGTAGAAGACTATAGCCACGTCCTCCTATACAACTCAATAAAAACACAACTCTGTCTTTTAAGACGGGTGTAAGATTTGGCAGACTTTGACAAAAGTGGCTGATAAGCACATGAAAAAGTGTTCAACACCAATAGGCATCCAGGAAATGCAAATTAAAACAACAGCGAGATGCCACCACACACTCACAAAAATGGCCAAAATTAGAAAGAGACTGTGTTGAAGATGCAGAGAAATTGTGACTTTCACGCTCTGTTGGTGAGAGTGTAAAATGGGATAACTGTTTTGAAAAAAACATCTCATAGCGTCTCATAAAAGAAAAACCCAAACCACCACTAGGTTTTTACCCAACGAAAATGAAACAGGTATTCATAAAAAGGCTTGCAGAATGTTCATAGCAGCTGTGTGCACAATAGCCAAAAATCAGAAACAACCCAGGTATCCAGTACAAGGAAAATGTAAAAACAAACACAGGAATACCACACAGTAATAAAAAATTGTAAAAACTACTGATACATACAACATGGATAAATCTCAAAAACGTCATGTTGAGTGAGAGAACCTCACTCATCTGAAGGTCTAGAACTGGCGAATTAATCTATGGACAATCAAAACAGCGCTGCCTCTGGGAAGCAGGGTGAGAGTTGACAGAGAAGAGGCATGAGGGAAACAGGAGGTGACGGTAACATCCTATGTTTTTTATAGGGGTTTACACAGCTGTGTACATTTGTGAAATCTCATCTCATATACCCTTAAAATGTGTGCAGATCATTGTATATATAAACGTTACCAACACAATGGGTGTTGTATGATTCTTTCAATTTTGATATTTGTTTAAAAATTATAATGATGTGTTAAAAAGTAGATTGATATGACTTTAATCAAATCCCTACTAAATTCCTTTTAAAAATAACATTAGTTCACTAGGTGAATCGCTACATATAATGTAAAGCCACATAAATGTAACTGTTGACAAAGCATCAGTTCATTTTGTCACATCAGCGTTGCGATAGGAGAGCAGGTACCACTGCTTTTGTGTTCAATATCTGTCCTTCTACCAGTGTGCCAACCTGGTGTTCGCTTATATGGGTATGCATGTGGTATGTGCCCCTCAACCTGTTTATCCCATTTGAACCTGATATTATCGTAATGTAATCTCATCAAATGGTATATAAATTGATGAAAAATGAATACAGGCAGTTCCCAGCTTATGAGAGAGGTTCTGTAGGTCTGCCCTTAAGCTGAATTTGTATATAAGTTTACAACAGGTAAATTTGCTCTTACATAGTACTTGTAATAGTCTCTGTTCATAAGTGTGAGTTATACACCAATTAGATGTTTATAACTTGGGGACTCACTCTAATAGCCTCCATTCTCATAAGTGCAAGGTGTACTTAAAGTGGATGTTTGTAACTTGGGGACTGCCTGTATGCATAAGAAAAGGAGTTTTTGTTCATATATAAACTAACTTGAATGTTTCAGGCAGACGTGACAAAAAGAAGCTAAAGAAACGTTGCTTTAGATTATGATGAAAAGGGTACCAGTTAAAGATTGCAAAACAAAAAATCATAAATATCTAGAATTCTGTACTCAGACTTCTTCACAAGTCTGTTTATGTTTCTGCTCCATTTTAAAGAAACGAAAAGTAGGAAAGTGGTTTATGTAACAAAACAAAACCCTAGTGGCGTGCCAATCACTGGGCCCACATTTAAAGAACAGTTCTTAGATAAACTTTGAAAAGGGTAACTTTATTACCAACCATCCTATTTGATACCCAAACGGGTTAGGCAGGAACTAAATCTGGAGGGCGGTTCCTAGGGGACGGGGACCAATCAGGGGCAGGGGCTGCAGGAAAGCACAGAACACCTGTCAGTCACGTATCTCAATCTCCTGGTAACATCCACACTTCCCTTAACCCCTGTCCAGAACTAGCCCAATAAAAGGAAACCACCTGAGAGTCCTTAATTTCTTTCTCTGCTCTTAGAGATTGACCCATTCTCTCTCCACTTTGTATAACTTCCTTCTTTTCGACAATAAAAGCTGTTTGTGTGGAACTGCTTCCTGTCTGAGCTCATTCCCTCCACCAGCTCTGCTTGTGATGCTTCCAAGCAAGGAGCCAAAGACCCAGGACAACAGTGCACCAAGAGCCCAGACCGGACAAACCCACACAAGTACTCTGTTACCTATCCCTAGCCACTTCCTTTCCTCCCCACGGGATTCACCTTTTAACAAACTAATGAAACTGTTGCTTAATTATTCATAGAAAAATCAATATCAAGCATGTCTAACCGATTTGTTTTAACTCCCTCACTCCTAGTACTGATCAAGTCAAATAACAGAGTTCCTGTAGTTTTTTTTTTACATAATTTAGTACGGATACGAATGTGTAAGTATTTGGAGAAGCAAGGTCAATTTTTAAACTCCGTGTGTGTGTATTTGTATACATATTTCAATTATACTCTAACCATTAAATATTATGCAAAACATAATTTTAATTACAGCATTCTATTCCTGAATGCTAACTTAATATATTTCCGTATTTAGAAAATTTTCAAAATCTTATCATAAATAGTGCCTAGTGAACCATCGTGTACATCGAATTGTCTGTGTTTGTTTTTTTAAATTTATAATAGATGTCCAAAGGTAAAAGAACAGAGTCAAAATATATAAACATTTTAATGGTTCTTTTTAGGTACCATCAGTTTGCTTTTTAGGTAACCAATATACATACACATCAATAATAAATACCTATTCTATTTTCTAGCACTAATACTAGTTATTAAATATGCAGAATTTTAAACATCTTTGCCAAATTAAAAAAAATGTACCTCTTACTGTTATGTATGTTTATTAGTAAGTTGAATATTTTGTTCACATATATTGAACATTTGTCTTTCTTTTTTTTGTAAATGGTCTGAGCTTTTTACACTTTTCTATTAAGACATAGGTTACTGGTTTCATTGTACAAAGGCTTAATAATCCCTTTACAACTACGGCAAGATGTTTGTTCATTTTATTAATTTTTTAATACACAAGCAATACTTTTTCATTGCCAGAAATTTTTTTAAAAAAGAAGAAAACTATTAGACACTATGAGATTTTCCAAGTTGTCCTGCACAAAACTAGTTCTTTAAGATACAAAACAAATTTTCTTTGGGGGAAATAAAAAGAACTCTTATGTTAACATATATTTTTGAAAGAATACTCACTATATGCTATTGTTAAAAATTCATAATGTGCAAAGGTATATTTAACTCACAGCTCAACAATGAAAAGACTCATAAGACAATTAAAAAATTGGAAAAGGCCTGAAGTAGATATTTCTTCAGAGAAGACACACAAATAAACACAAGAAAAGATATTCAGTGTCATCAGTCATTAGGGAAATGAAAATCAAACCACAGTGAGATACCACTTCACATCTACGAGGATGGCTATCGTAAAATAAATAAATTAAACAGAAAAAAACAGGTGTTGGCAAGGAGGTGGAGAAATTGGAACTCCCATACATTTCCAGTAACAATGTGAAATAGCACAGTTTCTATGACAAACAGTTGGATGGCTCCTCAAAAAGTTAAAAAGAATTATCCTATGACTTAGCAGTTCTACTTCTGGGCACATACCTGAGAAATTTCAAACATACATTCGCACAAAAGACCTGTAAGGCGATTCATAAGAGTATTATTTACAATAGTCCAAAGTGGAAACAACCCAAATGTCTGTCAATACATTGAATAAAATATGGAATATCCATCCAATGAAATATTATTAAGCCATAAATAAGGATGAAATATTAATACATGCTTCAATACGGATGAACCTTGAAAACATGTAAGAAGCCAGTCACAAGAGGCCACGTTTTGTATGATTTTCTTTATATGAAATGTCCAGAAGAGGCAAACTCAGAGACAGAAAGCAGTTGAGTGATTGGCAGGGGAATTTGAGATGCTAATAGACAATAGGGTTTCTTTCTGGGGCTAACGAAGATGTTTTCAAAATTAGTGGTGATGTTTGCCTAACATAGTGATTGTGCTCAGAACAACTGAATTGCACTTAAGATGGTAAATTTTATGTTATGTGAATTATGTCTGAAAAAAAAAAACATTAAAAACTCTAAGAAGTACTGTTTAACCTTAACCAGAATATTCCCAGCTTTTTATATGGCAATGCCCCTTCTCCATGTTAGACTTATTAATATATCATGAGGCAGTAATGTTTGCAAGAAGTGAAGTGTGGGAAAAAGCTGCTATTAACACAACATTTTAAAATTCAGTCTAAAATGTGGCTATCTGAGTTCCTGGCTGAAAAGGGGGACAAGGATGAGAATGAAAGAGAAAAGCTAGGGATCAACTTCACCAGCCTCATAATGATTCCAGAGCTGGCCATTTGTTCCATGCTCTAGACAGAAAGCACAAACCTCAATTGAGTTCTCTTATTAGCAACAGATTTCTCTCCATCTTTGCTATTGTTGTAAGAAATGCTATCAGATCATACAGGTTAAAAAGGAATCGTCTCATAATACAAATAATTATTTTAAAAAGGAAACAAATGATAAATAAAACATATTCCCAGAATAATATCTCTGATAGCTACATTTATTGTATGTTTAACTTGCTATTTACAGGAGTTCAAGTGGAGAGGAACTTTTCTGAAAGAGAACCAGAAATAACATAATTAACCAGATAATAACAACAACATGGTTCTGCTGTATGAAAACGTGCAGGAAGAAAAGCAGGAGGGGAGTTCAATCTGAACTTTTACCAACATATTAACAATTTTCGCTGTTCTGTTTTCCAAAATGGCAACACCCACACTAACAAGTATCTTTCCATCCAGACAATTCAGTCCTGAAAACAGTAATTTAGTTGTGTGCTTGCCTCAGAGAGCAGCCTACACATCTATTAGGCTAAATGCAAAACTCTGCATCAGAGGGTTGAAAACAAACTACAAAACAGAAGACGGGAGTGGAAACAAAACCAGCACTTGGTGAGGGGCCTTTGTTGGACTCCTACATCTATTTTCAAATTATAATGTTGTATGCACAACTATTTTCTGGGAGAAGAATTTACTTTCACTATTTTTTATCTCAAAATAAAATCAGAATTATATCGAAGAAGTAATAACATTACAAAATCATTGTTAAGCTTTTCTTAGATGTAACTGCCAAGAAAGAGAAGCCAACTTCATCCAACAGTATTTATAAATAAGTTACTGTGTACGTGGAACATAAACTCATTTACCATTATCTGGAAACAAACAAAAAAAAGGACTGGAAAACATCGAGATTAAACCACACTGTAAGTAAAACAGCTGCTAGGTCAGAGTCAAACTTTGAAGTCCATTCCCTGGAGCATGTGCTTCCATCCCCTCTCCTGTTAATGTGAACAGTCTGGCTTATTCAGAGAAGTGTCACTCTCCTGGAGAACAGCGCCTTTTAACAGCAAAGACCCACAATTCCTAGATGTTTTTAAACATTATTATTGAAGAAAGAGAGAGAGGAAAGTATTCCTGATTCTGTTCTCATCAAGTGAGGGCTAAGAGTTCATTTACAGAAAGTCACTTTCCAGAATTATTCTTAACAATTTTGGCCCATGAAAAAGTACCTCAAGTAACGACCTCCACTCCATTCCTGTTTGTTTGCTCAATAATCAGGGCAAATGTCTTCTTCAATAAAAGGAATAAGCTCTGCCAAGATAGAAGAAGCCCTTCACACATTTTTAACACCAGCTGGCAAATGATAGAATATTTTCCGAAGTCATAGCTTATAACTTCCACCAGAACCTGCTCTAAAATGTGCACTTCTTAGCCCTCTATTTCAATTTCCTACATAATTTTATATATACATACCAGTTTTCTGTATGATTTATAATATATATATATCAGTTTTCTATATGATTCTGAGCATATTCATTTGAACAGAAGTAAGAAGAGAAGAACTGCTCTTCAGGATACATTTTTAAACCATCCACAGTGGTTTCTGGGTACATGTCTTATCAGGACTAAATTCCTCCACCTGCAATCTGTAGAGTGTCCAGAGAAAACTGACAAGTAAATTATTAAGAGCTAGGAAATGGATGACTCTTACACATCTGTGAAGTGTATGTTTTGGGAATTTTGTTTCTGTAAAGGAAAGAAAACAAGAGACAATTACTTTCTGACAAACACCATTTTCAGTTACATGAAAAATTAGATGAGAAAGATGCTGAAGTTAAAGCAAAGGATTAAACTTTTATAGAAGAAATCTTTCATTATCTGACTTGACTTAATGTTAGAATATGTTCCTAGGAAACTGCAGAGTTATCATTTCTGGGAAGATACAAGAGAGGAAATAAGAACTACGGTGTACCACCATGACATTAACCTGCTCTCAGAGCTGAGGCTGCACTGGGCAATCTCTTAAAGTTCTTTCTATCTTCTTAATCAATCACTGTCCTATCTGAGAGCATTGGTACCCGTCAGCTACAGTAGAAAAAGGGACAGAGCAGTTGCCAGGATGTCTAGAGATGTAATATTCCCCACAGCCAATACATATCCACACACTGGCACATACACATGTATTTAGTAGTAAAATAGCCTGTGAATCCTCAAAGATTTGAGGATTTTTCAGGACCTTTCTCACATAAATTTTCATGTTCCCCCAGGAGACAGAGCCAGAAGGAATTCCAAGGGCCATAAACCAGGGCAGCAGAAGTTTTAAAGCAGCTGGGACTTTGGAACCAGGCATGGGTTATTTTGAATGGTTCATGGGTGCGTATGTGTGAGTGTGCTGGGAGTGCGTATCTGGAAAGGGGTGGTAGGAGGCTGGGAAGAGATGGGGCTAGAGCAGAGAAGGCCTTTCCTTCATTTCTTTTGACTGTAACAGAAACCAATCCAAACTGGTTTGGGCTGCCAGGGAAGCTCAATGAGAAGCCAGAGAGCCTGGTCTGAATTACGGCTTTGTAACTCCCTAAGCAAGTGTGACTTCAGGCAAGTTTCTTATCCTCTCTGTGCCTCAGCTCTGTATCTACAAAATAAGGAGAATGATAGTAGGATTTCTTTTTTTAGCATGAAAGAGTTAATACTTGCAACACACCTTGCATATACCAAATGCTTGGTATATTAGCTATGTTTATCATTTCTTAGAACCCCAAAATAATCCTAAAATAGGAGAATGGAGGCCAGGTGCAGTGGCTCACGCCTGTAATCCTAGCACTTTGGGAGGCTGAGCGGGTGGATTGTTTGAGCTCAGAAGTTCAAGACCAGCCCGAGAAAGAGCGAGACTGTTTCTACTAAAAATAGAAAAACTAGCTGGGCTTTGCGTGGGCACTTGTAGTCCCAGCTACTCAGGAGTCTGAGGCAAGAGGATCCCTTGAGCCCAAGCGTTTGAAGTTGCTGTCAGCTATGATGACGCCACACTCAGTCTCAAAAAAGAAAAAAAAAGAAAAATAGGAGCCTAGAAAGCTCCAGTACTTCAGCACTCTGACTCTCACCTTCTCCTTTCCCTGCTCAAAACTCCTCTGAGCCATTGCTGAGGGCGGCTGCCCATCACTCCTGGATGTTTTCATGCTCCATGGCTCTACCTCATGAAGAGCTGGGGACTGGGATTGGTGAGTCTCGACTTACGTAACTCGACAAGGGTCAGGCTAAAAACATGCCACCATGCCTCTCTTGACTGGCAGAAAAGGAAGGCCGAGGAGGAATTTGTCTTGATTCCGAAGTTTGAAAATTCTCATATCTCAGCCATAGAACAGATTAAACAATTTTAGTCTTTAGAGATTCTGAGCCACTGATGATAAATATTTAAGGAATTTGGTGATCCTACTGCTCAGCATCTTCCTTAAACTGTTTTTTCTTTTCCTTCTTTTTTTTTTTTTCAATTTGCACAGTCCTACATCCTTTTATAATAAAAATCTGGTAACTGCCAAATATCCACCTACTAAATAAAGTAACGTCTATCCATACAGTGGAATTTTTATTTGGATGTAAAAAGGAATGATTTAGCTATATCATGGTAAACCTTGAAAAAGTTATGATAAGGAAAATAAGTCAGGTACAAAAGGCTACATGTTCTATGATTCCATTTACACGAACTGTCTAGTATAAGCAAATTTATACAGAGGGTAGATAAGCGTAGGGACTGAGGGGAAGAAAGAATGGAGAGTAACTGCTCATGGGTCCTGGGTTTCTTTTAGAGGTGATGAAAACACTCTGGAATTGCTGGTCTTGTGCATATACAGGAAATCATTGAAATATATCCTTTAAGCGGTCAGTTTTATACTATTATATTTTTTAAATATCTGGGAACTGGATGTGACACTAGAACACCTGGTTTTAGTCCTCACACTTAACCAGCTCACATAAGAGTCACCACTTGCCTTCCCAAATTTTGCTTCCTTACCCAGACATTTGGACAGAGGCTGAGCCAGACTCTCCTGGAGGTCCATTCCCACTCAAAATTCTATGGGTAAGAAACAGAGTGCATCCCCCCAGAATCAGAGGCAAACTCTCTCCTTTTAAACCTTCTTGAACAATCCTCCCATTCCATCGCCCTTCTCAAAGAAATAATTCTTGCTTCTTTCTGAGTCTTTAAATAATACCTGTTTGGAACATGTAATATACTTTGTATTTGAACGGTAATTTTATTTACTCCATCCAATAACTCTCTGTACTGAGCACTACTGTTATTCTCATTTTACAAATACAGAAACTAGGGCTTGGGGAAGGTAAGTCTATTGCTTAGGTTAGCAAGAAGCAGGGCCAGGCACAAAACCTAAACTGCCCAGCTCCAGAGGTCATGTGATGAACCATTCACAATGAGTTACCTTTCTCTACCAACCAATTTCTCTGTCTTGGCTCAAATCTCATGGCCTTAAACATACGCATAAGCAATTTGTTGATTGATGAACTCAACAGTATACGGACTATGCCCACTATTCTATTGTAGCAAGTGATTCTTTTCAAGTTGGCTATTTAGAAGTTAGGAAATATCCCTGAATTCTTTATCGTATGTCAAATATAAACTAAATAAAACTACTTCTTAAAAAGGAAATGCTGGCATACCTAAGTAGAATAAATAAAGACCAAATTTAAGTTAATACTCTGTAAACAGGAAAAATTAATGGCAATTTCAAATCCTTTTATCATAAGGACACTTGTACTAGACTGTTTATTGCAGCTCAATTTACAATCGCCAAAATGTGGAAACAGCTTAAATGCCCACCAACCCAGGAATGGATTAACAAGCTGTGGTATATGTATACCATGGAATACTATTCAGCCATTAAAAAAAATGGAGACTTTACATCCTTTGTATTAAACTGGATGGAAGTGGAAGACATTATTCTTAGTAAAGCATCACAAGAATGGAGAAGGATGAATCCTATGTACTCAATTTTGATATGAGGACAATTAATGACAATTAAGGTTATGGGGGGGGAAGCAGAAAGAGGGACGGAGGGAGGAGGTGGGGCCTTGGTGTGTGTCACACTTTATGGGGGCAAGACATGATTTCAAGAGGGACTTTACCTAACAATTGCAATCAGTGTAACCTGGCTTATTGTACCCTCAATGAATCCCCAACAATAAAAATAAATAAATAAATAATTGCAACTTCACCTCTTGTCACCTGTGCTCCTTATACCATTGACCAGAGTAATTTGTTTAATTGAGTCTTCCTGTTAATTTTAGATCATTTATTATACCTAGTAAAAGGTCATGCCTTTGAATTCCTCAAGTATATTTCAATTGCATTTATTTTTTATTTCCTTGTAAAGAGACAGACAAGACAAATTTATCCAGATCATCCTGAATATAGTAAGCTTAATCTGGACTGGTAAATACCAGAACAGATCCTATTTAATAAAGTCAGTAGGGGCTACCCCCCTTTACAGACATTAATTTCTTATGCTCATGTATTCAGACTGTGCATCTGACACAGAAACAAGACCCTTAGGACTGAACTGTAGCTAATGCTTGGGGGGGAGGAGTCTTAATGATAATTAGCAAAGTCATAAAAGGTTCAACTTAGTCTTAACATGATAACCAAACCATGTATTTTTCTTTTCTTTCCTTTTATTTTTGGAAATGGAGTCCCACTCTATTGCCAAGGATAGAGGGCAGTGGCATGATTACAGCTCACTACAACCTCTAATTCCCAGGCGCAAAGCATCCTACTGCCTCAGCCTGCCAAGTGGCTGTTACTACAGGTGTACACCACCAGGCCCATTATTTTTTTCTATTTTTAGTGGAAACAGGGTCTCACTCTCACTCAGGCAGTCCTTAAACTCCTGGCCTCAAGTGATCCTACAACCTTGGCCTCCCAAGGTGCTAGGATTATAGGCGTGAGCCACTATGCCCAGCCAACCCTGTAGGTTTATCTTTAGTGAAAATAAAACAAAGTAGTAAAAGCTTGCATTCTGGTGATGAAACATTAACATACCATCTAAATCTACTGGCAAAGTACACATTTTTACTAACTAGTGACAATATAAGATTTACTAAAATTTGAAGTCCTTCTGAAAGTATTTAAGTAATTTGTTGTATAAGTATACCCAATCTAGAGTGTCAAATCACATTTAAAAAAATAATATCAAGTTAAAAATTCTAATACTGTGTTTTAAAGATAACATTGAAAATATTAATTTTATGTTAATTGCTTAATCTCTATTAAAAATATAACATGAATGTTTAAGAGAGAAAATTAAAAAGAAAAAAATAATCCTAGACCTGTTCATCAGATCACCATCCCAAACTCTTGAATTTCATCAAAAATTGCCATTTTAAAGTTTTATTACTTAAATTATTGGATCTAGAATGCCTAATTATTACAAAACAAAAATATGAAACAAGTAGGAAATTATAAAACTTTAAGTTTTGAAAAATTGCTAAAATGCCTCATGGGTTAGTTAAGCAAGATTATCTAGGAATTGCAATGACCTTAATTTATGCAAGGTCTAACAATTGTGGCTGGTATTTATCAGACTTGCAAACCTGATTTTCAGGTCTTCGAACCAGAATATTAAAAATTGAGTAAAATCTCTAGCATTTAGAGCCAGAATACTAAATATTGAGTAAAATGCATTTCAGCCCTGGAACAGGAACAATTTTGCACGAAAGGATATTCAAATCGCTCTTCATTGAGCAACCACAACGAGCCTTGAAGATTTACATGATTGAGCTGGAATTCAAAGCCAAAGACAAGAGAGAAGCATTTTTTTTCTGGGACACACAAAGAGATATCCATAATTAAACATCACACTTTCCTAGGGCAGCATGTTTTCTTATATTGACAAGCATAATGAGGCATTTCAAATCAGACATTGCTGGCTTACAGTCATTTTTTTGCATAGCTATTGTTTTAATGTATTTCTGGCTATTAGGCATTTGTCTATTTTTGGTCGGTTAGGCATGCATTTTATAGAATTCTGGTTTTGCATAAAAAGCTGTACTTACGTTAGTGCAATTACATTCCTACCACAGTATCTTAAGAATAATTATGGACTTATTTTGGATGGTCATATACACGTATTATATTCAAAAGAGAGTGGCTGTAACCATAGTATAATTAGTACAATTCAAACAACTCTAGAAAAAAAACTTTCCGAAGTACCTATTTCGACTCAATCATATACTTTATTTTGCCTTACTGTCACAGCTAAATATATCACAATCATGCTAGGATTTGGAAAAATGTCAAACTAGGTTTGCTTGACATTCCATTAAAAAGATCAGAGATTAACAATGGAGTCAGTGTTCAATAACTCTTTTGTTCTAGGTCAAAGAATGCCATATTACTTCAGCCTGATTCTCATATAAATTCTAAACTACCAAAAAGCAGCAATTCTTTTGAATTTTACCTTCTATAAGTTTCCCCTACTTTCCTACCTGTACCCTAAACAAATTAAATCTTTTTTATTTTGTTCTTATATTCTAAAGAATATGTTTAATTTAAATCAAATACCAAAGAACAATACAGTTTACTTCAAAAGTGACCATTTTATCTAAAAAGACATTTAACCTCCTGCTTTCCATTCTAAACATTATTTATGAAGATTAACTCTGCTATGTAATATTCAGGCATACTATTAAATTTCATTTTAAAGTTATTTACCAGTATCACATAAACAAGCATACAATTATTAGGATATTATTGGAATCGACCTATCCATCCATATAAAAATTATGTTCTATAAAAAAGGAAAATATCTAGTTCAAGACCTGAGCACTTGGCTGTGGAAGTCAAACTATCATCAATGGACTCTGTTTATATTCGGAAGCCTCTTTGGACCATTAAACCAAGGATACAGGATTGACAGTGATGGGAAGCCTAAGTGCAATTTCAGCTCCCCAAAATAGATAATAATTCAACTAAAAATTGATTTTTCGTATCTTTCAAAGTCACTGTAAAAAATGTCTTGATGCCTGGGTTTCTTAAATCATGCTTAACAATTTTGTTATTAGTGTTGTGTTTGTCTTTCCAGCTAAAATTGGAGACAATATGATACATATATTTTATATGTTCCTTCAAATGTACTTGTAACATACTTGTGAATGATCTTTTTTTTTTTTTTTTTTTTTTTTTTTTTTTTTTTTTAATTTTTTTATTAAATCATAAGTGTATACAATGATATGATTATGGGGCATCATACACTCACTTCATAAACCATTTGACACATTTTTATCCCAGTGGTTAACATAGCCTTTCCGGCGTTATCTCAGTTACTGTGGATGGAGCTGGAACATATTCTTCTTAGTAAAGTATCCCAAGAATGGAAGAAAAAATATCCAATGTACACAGCCCTACTATGAAACTAATTTGGGACTCTCACATGAAAGCTATAACCCAGCTACAACTTAACAATAGGGGGAAGTGGGAAAGGGGGGGGGTGGGTAGAGGGAGGGGAATCGGTGGGATCACACCTGTGGTGCATATTACAGGGGTATTTGCGAAACTTGGTAAATGTAGAATACTTGTGAATGATCTTTAATGACTTTCCTTAAAGCCCCCAAATTAACAAATGATAGTTACTTAATTCAGCCAAGTTCTCTCAAATCATCTCCACCAACATAGTACAGATTAATTACACTTCAGAACTGTTTTCGGCATCCATTACAATTTGTTCTCAGTACTGACCCCAGAGTGATTTCTTCAAAATCAAAGGCTATTCAAGTCACTCCTCAGCCTACATTTCTCAATGGCTTTCCTTGCTCTTGGAATGAAGACCCAAATCTTACAACATCCCAAATAGTCTGTTCCTGGTCTCTTATCCAACCATAGTTATCATTTTCCCTCTGGATTCCAGGCCCAGCCACACCAGTGTCCCTTCCTTTATCTAGGATACGGCCAGCCTGTTCCCACTCTAAGCCTTTGCACTGCCCTTCTTTCCTTTGGGCATGCTATGCCCTGCCTTTCACAGGCCTTTAGCCAAATAATTCCTGCTCCTTCAGATCTCCACTCTGATACCATTTCCTCAGGAAAACCTTTCCAAAGTACACCCCACCTTACCTAAGACTAGGTCTAGTTTCCTTGTGAGACCCTTTCCCAGCATTCAGTGTATTTGTCAGCCCCACTTACCTGATCATTTCATCGATATTTGTCTTTCTACTAGAATTATTCACACTTCAGCATGTATCAACACCACCTGGAGTATTACATAAATGGCCAGTGGGTCCCACCCTCTACTGATCACCATGTCAGTAGTGAGGCCCCGAACTCTGCAATTACAACTTCCCAGAGTTGCTGATGTTACTGGACTGGGAACCAACTGGAGAGCTTTAAAAGTTACCAATTCCCAGGCCCGGCTCCAGAGGTTTGATTTAACCGGGCTATGGTGGAGCCCAAGAGTTCTTATTCCAAATATTACATGCTTATACTACAAAATTTAGTGGTTTATCTAAAATTTAAATTTAACCCACTGTAATGTATTTTATTTTCTAAATCTGACAGCCCTACTTATAACAAAACAGATAGTATGCAATATACTTACGCATTTATACATGATCGTAACCTGACTCTTCATCTCTACAGCGCATAAGAAGAGTGGGTCTGAAGATGTGGTATTTTTAGACATAAGAGAAAATTTTTTCCCTGAGGTTTAGACCTAGAAGTCGTTACCAAAACATTATAAAATCTCATCTATCACTTTTTAAATATAGGTAAATTCTCATAGTCTAAAACTATGGGACTTAATTCTCATAGTCTAAGACTTAGGAATTAAATGACTTTGAGGCTCCTTTAAGCCCTAGGGCTGTGGACCTCATCTGGGGCAAGCAGAGAGAGAAGGCAGCATCAACATAGCCAGTGAGTCACCTGGGCAGAGCTACTGCTGGGACTCCACACAGAGCAGGGGGCTCTTTCATACACACAAAAAAAAAACAGGTAAAAACCATTTATTTCCATTTATAAATTTATAAAACCATTTATAAATACAACAGGAAAAAAGACTGAACATACACCTGCCTTTGATAATACAATTCTATCCTTTTAACGTCTATGAAGTCATGTATAGTTTTCCAATTTGCGAGAAAGATCAATAATTTCATGTCTTACATAAACTGATATGTTATATTTGCATTTTTTGATGCTGTGAAAGGTTGACTTAATCCCAGCTTGGCATGTTGATAGCGTTATGAGTAAACCAGAGATTTCCAAATTGAGAATCCTCTGAGATTAATGGCTACCATGTGGTCTTCTGCCTCTCCAATAAGTAACCTGACAGGTCTCTGATTTAAAGATTAAGACTCCAAATAAATATCTTAAACATTAAATAGCATTCTTTTATGAATACTCATAGACTTCAATCATTTTAACAACCACTGCTATCTTCTGTTTTATACAATGATTAATTTTCAAACTTGACATGTACACTTTTTATTTACTATTTATGAGAACAGATTACTGAAAGATCGCATGGGCATCAGAGCTAATTCCAGCAGCCTTGGTGAAGGAACCCAGAAATTTACGGGAACCCCACAGGACCAGAATAACAATGGTGCAGGTGTAGAAAGATAGAGAAAGCTCATCATGATCAAAGCTGGCTGCACATTTGCAGGACTTACTTTAATTCGCCCAGCTTCAAGCAAATACACACAAGTCACTTCAGATTATTTTCTCTGAAGTAGTCAATTTTCATTACTTTTAAAAGAGATAATTTCAAAAAATAAGACCTACAACTGCATAAAATAGCAACTACTACTGGTTTCTTTTGTCAGGGCAGCTTACCAAATCTAAAGGCACTGGAACCTGCAATGCTCTGTGAAGCCTGGACACTTGTGGACATGTACAGCCCTGTCACCAGCAAGCCGTCAAAGAAGGTGCTTGTTGAAATTGTCACTGATACATAAGGAAAAGAAAAGAAAGAAGTGTCAATTAATACAGTCAGAACAATGCAGTAGATTTCTGAAATGTCAGACATTGTCAAAACGATCTTTGCTCATTGTTAACAAATTATTTTTACACTATCCACACTTAGTATTTTTTTTTTTTAAGAGACAGAGTCTCACTGTACCGCCCTTGGTAGAGTGCCGTGGCGTCACACGGCTCACAGCAACCTCTAACTCTTGGGCTTACGCGATTCTCTTGCCTCAGCCTCCCGAGTAGTTGGGACTACAGGCGCCCGCCACAACACCCGGCTATTTTTTTTGTTGTTGTTGTTGCAGTTTGGCCAGGGCCGGGCTTGAATCCTCCACCCTCGGAATATGAGCCACAGGCGCCGCCCCACACTTAGTATTTTTACGCCAGAAATTACAGAGGAGCAAAAGGAAGCTCAGAACTCCAGCGTCTATAATTGCCTGTCCTAAATTTAGTATCTCAGTTCAACCTTTCTGCATTCATTTACACATTTCCAGGTAGGTGGAAAATAATCTGAAAATAATACAGTATTGAAAAGATGGTTCCCCACTTCCATTACCACCCCTGAAGGCAGTCAAAGCCACGGCTGGAGTTTTGGCGCTGGGATGAAACACTTTTTTTTAAGCATTCCATGCTGTGGGAAACAATATTACACTGGCTGAAAGCGGAACAGTAAGATGTGCTGTATTTCTTATTGTGAGTCTCTTTAGGGTAAATTCCCTAAAGGTTTCCAACAAAAACAGACTAATTTGCATGAGGGCAGCCCTTTTCTTCTTTGAAGGCCACTTCATGCTTTTTTTTTTTTTTTTTTTTTGTAGAGACAGAGTCTCACTGTACTGCCCTCAGGTAGAGTGCCGTGGTGTCACACGGCTCACAGCAACCTCTAACTCCTGGGCTTAGGTGATTCTCTTGCCTCAGCCTTCCAAGCAGCTGGGACTACAGGCGCCCGCCACAACGCCCGGCTATTTTTTTGTTGCCCTTTGGCCAGGGCTGGGCCTGAATCCGCCACCCTCGGCATATGGGGCCGGCGCCTACTCACTGAGCCACAGGCGCCGCCCAAGGCCACTGCATGCTTTAAGTCTTAGAACAAAGTCTACAGGAGGGGTCCAAACGGTTCCATAACCAAAAAATTGGGATGTTCCTAGGAAGAAAAGGGTCAAATTAAGTGTATCTGTATGCGACTCAGGTTTGGGTTTTTAACATTTTTCTTGCTCACCATCTTAAAAATTGATCATAATTTCCTGCTTGACATGATAAATTTTCTCCTGCATAGGTTTTATAAGGCCATTATGATGCCATTTGCAGGAAGCAGGCAGGGGGAGGTAACATTGGCCTTGTGAAAGACTTAATGAAGAAGACGGCCATGGCAATTGCAACAACAACAAAAATAAACAAATGGGACTTCATTAAACTGAAAAGCTTCTGTACAGCCAAGGAAACAACAACCAAAGCAAAGAGACAACCTACACAATGGGAAAGGATATTTGCATATTTTCAATCAGACAAAAGCTTGATAACTAGGATCTATAGAGAACTCAAATTAATCCACATGAAAAAAGCCAACAATCCCATATATCGATGGGCAAGAGACATGAATAGAACCTTCTCCAAAGAAGACAGACGAATGGCTAACAAACACATGAAAAAATGTTCATCATCTCTATATATTAGAGAAATGCAAATCAAAACCACCCTGAGATACCATCTAACCCCATTGAGAATGGCCCACATCACAAAAATCTCAAAACTGCAGATGCTGGCGTGGATGTGGAGAGAAGGGAACACTTTTACACTGCTGGTGGGACTGCAAACTAGTACAACCTTTCTGGAAGGAAGTATGGAGAAACCTCAAAGCACTCAAGCTAGACCTCCCATTTGATCCTGCAATCCCATTACTGGGCATCTACCCAGAAGGAAAAAAAATTCTTTTATCATAAAGACACTTGTACTAGACTGTTTATTGCAGCTCAATTTACAATCGCCAAAATGTGGAGACGGCCTAAATGCCCACCAACCCAGGAATGGATTAACAAGCTGTGGTATATGTATACCATAGAATACTATGCAGCTATTAAAAAAAATGGAGACTTTACATCCTTCTTATTAACCTGGATGGAAGTGGAAGACATTATTCTTAGTAAAGCATCACAAGAATGGAGAAGCATGAATCCTATGTACTCAATTTTGATATGAGGACACTTAATGACAATTAAGGTCATGGGGTGGGGAAGGAAAAGCAGAGAGAGGGAAGGAGGGAGAGGGATGGGGCCTTGGTGTGTGCCACACCTTCTGGGGGCAAGACATGATTGCAAGAGGGACTTTACCTAACAAATGCAATCAGTGTAACCTGGCTTATTGTACCCTCAATGAATCCCCAACAATAAAAAAAAAAAAAAGGAGGATGGCCAGAGTCACATAAACTTTGAAGACAATTTTTACATTAAACTCCAGGAAATCCATTGAACGAAGCTGAATGGTCTGGAACATTCATGTTATAAACCATAAAACAAGATACATATATAAGGTGTCTGATACCATGATACTATGTTAACCCCCAAATGGGACTGGATTTTAGAACAAATTACCTTACCATTCTTTAACAAGAAATAATAACTAATACTTTTGAGTACTGACATGTAATCCACATGTAAACCACTCCCCTGGGCACCTAGCTAAGGAATTTACATGTATTATCTCATTTAACTGAAAAAAGCACAGCAGGGGTGCAATTATTTCTTCCAGCACACAAATGAGGAATTTACGGCCATTTAAGAACCTTGGCCAGCACCATTTATCATCTTAAAATGTTCTGATGTTGTTTATGTGGGTTCTCCCCTATTTTTCCCTCTGCTCAGCCCAGATCCCAAAGTGGCAAAGAGATCACTGCCAAATCCTTGTTCAATCGCTCCCTCCCCAGATTATTCACATGGAGGAAGAATATTTAAAGAAAAAGGAAAGGAAAGCATCAGGAGTTTGTATCGTGGTTATTAGAAGGAGAGCCAAAGGCTCTTGGGAGATGTCCTCTAGGATATGGCAGACAAGCCTCAGGGTAAGAAGGATGAGCCCTGGACGCTGGGCCATCATCTGCTACCTGCTGGCTGGGTGTTCTTGAGTAAACCACCTCATCTCTCTCAGTCTTGATTTCCACATCTACGGGGTAATTATCTAATTGTCTGTCGCCCACCCTGTTTTGTTGATCTCAGATTCCCACAACTGGTTCTGGGAATGCTTCCTCCCTTTGAAACATGAGTTCAAGTTAACCAAGACAGAACGTGCTTGAATTGCTTCAGTGCTCCAAGTAGGGTTTAAAATTAATTTAATTCCTATTAGGTTCACCATAGTGACCATGAGACTTTAATATTGTGTCTCAGATCATCCTTCACAGCAGATCACACCCAATCTGCAGAGCCTCATCGTGGCCCCATGGAGTCCCCTCAGCTCACACCACCCCAAGCCGCTTTCAGAGACAGCAATGCTGTACTGGTGCACAGGCTTGGGGGTGTTGCCCTATTCCTTTCTACTTTTGCTCTGGCTCCTATTTCCCCAATTCTGGGGGGGGAGGGGAAGGAGATTAGAGTTTCACAGGTCTGGAAGGGAGGCAAACCTGAATTTGAATCCCACCTATCTATCCACCTCTGATCAGTAGGTGACCTTGAGGGAGTCTCAGATTCTTCATTCACAGAAGGGAATAATAATACTGTGAGGTCTGTTGTAAGAACTAGTATCTCTCTCTCCTCCTTTTCCTCCTCCTTCTTTTCTTCCTTTCCCCCCTCCCCCTTTCCTGTCCTCTCTCAGACCCAGAGCTCCTTCAATTCCTGAGACCAGGAGTCCCCACAAATTTCTGGGCATCTACCTCCCAGGGCCTAGGCACGTAGGGTTACTGAACTGCCCACATCTGAGTCCTACATCTGCCTCCACCCTCCCCACCGCCACTTCCCCTCTGACCATGGTCCTCACCAAGTCTAAGCTGTGATCTCAGTGCATCCAGAACAAGTATCTCCAGCTTGTTATTAATTTGTTTTCCCTTCCAAAGGATATTCTTTAAGTACCTGCTCAGGGTTTATTTAAAACAGAAGCCAACCACTCTTGGAGATGGGCCGAGAACGAGAACAACAGGCAGCTCTCACTCTTTCCGTGGCAGCCCCTCAGAGACTCAGCTCTTGTCCCAAATGGGTACAACCCACCCAGCAAAACAAAAGCCCTGCCAGTCTAGTGTAGCATTGTTATTTGAACTCATTGGTAGCCTGTGCGTATCCAGTGACGTTTTAATCCCTTAGAGATAGGCCTCGAGGAAGCTGCCTGGAAGGCCTGTGACTCATTTGGGTATTGAGATGACCAAGATCACTTGTCAGACATCCAGCCAAGCTGTTAACCCCTCACCAGACCCCTTCTCACCCTCTCAGTGGGCAGGCCAGACTTCTCCTGCCTCAGAGGATGAAACAAATTCTTATTTTTACTCCATCACACACCAAAAAACCTGTTTCAGATCAGTTCTCTCCTTGATATAGATTCTTGGATGCTAAAGCAGCAAGGTCTAATGAGAACAGCCCAGAAGTAAAGACTTCTGGATTTTACTCCCAACATATTAAAATATATTAAGTTGCTATGTCAGACTTGGCACGTTTTTCTATCGCTTGCTTCTATTCCAGCACTGATACAAATACCTATTACTCTGTAAGCTCATTGCTAAGTGTTTTTAAATATGTGGGAAATAATTTCTAAACATTGAATCTTAGAATAAAAATAGAATTTCTAAGAAAAATACTTATTTCTCCATTTTAAATACCTATTATCCATAAGCTGACTACTCCCAAATTTCCATCTCCAGTCCAGACCTCTTCGCAAGATGCAGACGTATGTCAAGCTGTCCCAGAGACATCTCAACCTCAACATGGCCAACATGGAATGCCCATATCACCCCTACTCCCAAACCTTCTCCTGCAGACTTCCAGTTGCTCAGGCAAAAAACCTCTGAGCCAACTGGGGGATTGCCTTTCTCATACAGGCTGCTTCCAGGGGCTCAGAGAATCCTGGTGGCTCTGCCTTTAGAGGCTATCCAGATTGTGACCCCTTGCCTGGTCGGAGGGACTAGCCTCACACCCGTGGATTATTTATTTCTTTAGACATCAATCTGGTCTGCCCAGTCCTATCCTCAGCTCTCTAATATATTTTCAGTGTGAGTCAGAGGGAAGCTTTTGAAACAATCATGTCACTTCTCTCTTTACAATTTTCCAGTGGCTCCTCAAATGCTCAGAGTCTCCACAGTGGCCTTGTGGTCCTGCATGACCTGCCTCTGCTCCCTCTCTATTCTCGCCGCCTCCTGCTCTCCTCCTGGCCCACTCCACTGTAGCACGCTGGTCTGTTTGCTATTGCGCAGATACATCACGCCTTTACTTCAGCCATTTCCTCTGCCTTGGACTCTCTTCTTCCAGATACTGAAGGGGTCCTCACCTCCTTCATGTTTCAGCTCACACGTCACCCTCTTCATGATGCCTGCCTTGACTACGCTATTTAAATTTGCAGACAGACCCTGCACACTGGCTCCCACTGTCCCCACATTCCCAGTCCCCCTTGCTTGACTCTATTTCCCCTCCTTTTAGAATTATCACCTTCTAACACATTGTACTGATATATCTACATACAATATTTTTGTTTATTGTCAGTCTCATTCTATAGAATGTAATCTCCATCAAGGCAGGTATCTTGAGTATTCTGTTCAATGTCTTGAAAGATTCCTGGCACATTTAAGTGATCAATAAACATTTAGTGAGCTGTTAAAAACTCATTCATTCAAAAGTAGTACGAGGCTGTCTTATCTTCAACTTATTTCCAGAGAATATTATGAATCCTAGACTTTATGTGTCAGATGAATCCTGCATGGAAAAGCCACATCGAATAAAAGGAAGGCAGAGAAAAGTTGGCTATTTAAATATGTAAAATGTTTTCTAGAGCACAAGACAGATCAATGCAGAGAGAAACTGACCAAGGGACCAGCTAAAGGCACTTAGGAAAAAAGCTTAAGTACCCCTAAGTTCTCACATGCTGTGTGTTTACAAGAGCCATGCAAAGCGAGTTTCCTTATATGAAACAAAGTGATTATAACCCATCTCTCTGCATGCTAGAGTTGGAAATTTAAACTATTTTTTAGGAAAAACAATGTTTCCCTTTGGAAACATGCTACTCTTTTGACTGTATGGAATAAGCATTCTTTTCCTCCTTGAAACAGAAGCACAATAGATACGTGAACTGGCAACTAGTCTCTTTATTTTAGAAAGAGGAAGCCCTGCCCAGACTTGCATGCAACTTAAGACATAGCTTTCTGATCACCAGGCTCTTTTATTCAAGAAAACGGGTCCAATTTCTGTGTTTAAAGAACACCAGACACAGTTTGCACTTCCCTGTTAGCACACAGGACATTTCGGGATGTCCCCGCTGTTCTTACTGACCAGAGCCCTGGCCGTGAGTAGCAGTCTACAGGAGCTCACTGAGACTCTACACCAAGGCACTCTGACTCTGAAACTGCATCAGGAACACCCTTCTTTTATCTCTACTTACAGCCCCTGGCTAATCTGTCAGAGTAAACAAGCATGGACAGTGTCAGGCGGCGCTCTCTGGCTGCTGTGTCCCCATGCCCCAGCTGTTGTGACGCCCCAGCTGTTGTGACCTGCATAGCCCCGCGTCTTCACCCCTGCAGGCTGGCTTCCTGTAGGGCCTCTCCCCACATCTTGCCCTCTAGTGTCTTCCCAGTTCCCTTTCATCAAAGTGCACTTGACTCCCACAGTGCACAAGCTCTTGTCCTTCCTGTGTGCCCTGCCTTGACTTCCTTTCCTCCAGTTTCACTGGACTCACCCTTCAAGCACTACTTTAGTTTTTCTAGTCTACTCATCACTCCTGTCTACAACCTGCTGCCATCTGGGCAACTGGCATAATCTTGAAAGCAGAAGAGTAATTTATGATAAATTAAAGGAAAAGCTTAAAACCAATATGCCTCATGAGAAAAAAGTTGAGATTCATGTTTGTGAATATTAAATTACAAGAGAACCTCTGTAAGATGACCACCCAAGGGACTGTGACAAACTGGTCAACATACAGAGGTGGTCAGCATAAGGAACCAGGTCTACTGTACTGATACGTACATGTGCTGCACGTCCAATCTATGAAAATTAGGTCAACTTAAAGAGTTGGTCAATGTAAGGAAGTGATCAACTATGGAGGGCCTATTGTGTTAATATGTGCATGAACTAGAAGGTAAACTTAAAACGTTCATGGTGCCTACAATAGTTAGCCTACTGATGAGGCTCATTAGCTAAAGTCAGAAAACTGTTATCTACTATTTTAAATGAACTATCCATGAATCGTAAGATTATATGTATGTGTGTAGATCTAAATATACTCATTTGTAGAACGTAAAATACACAGTCCTAATTCCCACTACAGATATTCTTGTAATTTTCTGATACTCTGATTAAAAATGTTATATAGTACCAACTACATAGTTTAAATTTTTCTATAGCTCCTGCCATTTTAAAATGTTTCCTATAAAAATATTTATGAAGTATCTTTGCATAAGTTGAAGTTAGAGTTAAAAGATACAAATTTGAGTACATTAAGATTGGAAAAATTTTCACAAAATGTTTACATTTGAACTACCTTTAAGATAAACAGTTGTTGGGCTGCATGTGTCTAACTGATATCTAACTAAGCTCAGTTAATTAAGCAAACCCTTCATGTTTTTTCCACGATCATCAGCCAAATGCTCTACTTAATGTTAAGATGGGGAACAAATAGTATTTACCAAGTGTCAATTCACTTATTTTTATTTTTTTTTATTAAATCATAGCTGTGTACATTGATATGATCATGGGGCATCATTCAATGCACTTTTAAAGGAGTTTATTGAAGAATTATTATAGGAATAATTGCCAAATCTAGGTGTAGGTATACAGATGTTTGTGGTACTTGTATTTTAACTTTCATTTTACAAAAATTTTATATTAAAAAGTTTGGGGGAAGAAATTTATCATAAATGCACTAAAGCAAACTAGCCCAAACAATAAAACATACTAGAAGGTACATAACACATTCAGACTTCGAGAACTGAGCAAGGCGCATGACTGGTTGATTGACAGACACCTTCTGTAAGAGCCAGAGAACCATGTAAGCACCGGAATTTGGGTTTTACTAACTAGAAGTTAAAAAGAGACATTTATAACTAGTCCCCCCTTGACAACAATGTTTATAAACTCTGACAGTTTGTCAATTCCAGCTATTTTATACAAATTAAAATGCATCACCCCTGTGGGATAGGAACCATGAGCTATTCATTTCCAATACCAAAGTTTTATTTATGTAAAATCATCAAACAATTTTAAATAGCTGAACACTTACTTATACAATCCATTCTCCCCCCGATCTGTTTCTCTTCATGGATTTATACATTTTCATGGTAAAATTCTTTTCCAGGGTACTTTTTCCCCCTTGGAGTCAATTTTTATATTTCATAGTTTTGCATCAAAATATAGTAAACAGAACTAATAACTTTAATTATATGGGAAAAACATAAGTATTATAGATTGCAAATAGTATTTCCAAATTGCCGGTACATTTTTAGGGGGGCAAATAAGGCATGTATATTATTACCTATAATCAGAAAGGCAATGTGTCCTACCAGATCACCATTCCCTTGTTCAGTAAACATCTCTAACTTTCACAGATTAAAACCCTAACTCTTCAACAGGTTTCAAAGACCTTCAAGCTGTGGCCATCACCCATCTCTGTGGTTGAATTTCTCCATTTCAGCTGAAAACACCCTTGGATCCAGTGAAATCACAACATGTTTTACACTTCCCCGCCTCCCTGGCCTTCTCACCTGGGATGACTCCCCCTGTTACCTTTTGTTAAAACCCCACCCATTCTCTAGGCACAGGCTTGAATGCCACCTCTCTCATGAAGACAGATCCCTTGGTGAAAGCCTCCTCACCCACTTCAGAGACACACAGATCTGGGAAACTGCAGGGCACTTGATCACACTCTGCTTTCCCCAGAGCTTGGGTCAAAGAAGGAGCTCAACCAACACGTGTGCAGTTCAACCACACAGAAATATTTGTTCCAATATAAAATAACATACAAGGATAAAAAAAGAATATAACGGAGAAATGGATTGCAGTCAATGTCATTTGCATTGTAAAATCTAACTTCCCTTCAACAGAAAAAAGGGCAAGAGTTTGTTATTCATATGATACGTAACAGTTTCCCCTGAAAAGAAAATAAAAAATAATGTGGTATTTTGTTATAGTACCCAAAAATCAGAAATGTCTATAAAAGTTTTGGTTGAATTTTACATTTAACTATGTTTCTTTTGTGTGTCTGTATTTTGTGCATAAATATATACATACTTTATGTACAAACCAAATTAATCTTCTATTAAGCTTTGTCACTAAGGTACCTAATACTATTATCTTCACTGTAAAGTTACTCAGCCAGTTCCTTAAAATAAACATCAGGGATCAGAAGGCGGAGGTTATGCGTATCTCTTCACATCTGTGTTAAACTGGCAATGAGCTTAGCGCCAGGAGACTATAAATATGGATGGCTGAGTTGTGACAGCAGAATGAAAACATGATGTAGCAACACAATCCAATTCTTATCAGTGGCTCAAAGAGCACCTCCGTAGAGATGACTAATTACAGAGTCAGTGATTATCTGTTACAGCTTCTATTAAATGTTCCGAACAAGGCTCTAATGCTGTTCTTGCAGAAAATCACTGTAAGATGAAAGTCTGGAAGAAAATAAATTTAGACATTTAATGCTGTTTGCATTTCATCCTAAAGCTTCTGGTCTACAAATGCTCTATGGTCTATTAAATTTTGATCACTTCCAGGATATTCCAGGACTATTTTATACAAAAGGCTTTTAATATGTGCAGAAAATAAACATGGCAAACAATATTTGAAATGTTTCCATATTTCTTAAGATGACAACCGTCACACAAATTACACAAATTTTGAAATTAGCACTTAAGTATCAGTGATTATGCATCAATTGCACAGTTTCCATTTCTTGGTTTTATATATTTTGAAGACGAAAAAACACCAGCAGAATCTAATATTGTCAATATTTTTAAAATCATCACAGCATCTTGCCTAGGAACAAGAACTCGTTTGCTTTTTGAATACAGATTAAATAGCCTAAGGAACACATGTATTTCTTTGAAAATGAAAGAAACGGAGTTTATTTGCTGCAAAATTTCATCAACACTGTGTGTTCAACTACTGACTCGCCTTTAAAGTACCAATAGCTCTGAGTACCAAATAAACATCATCAAAAAAAGCATTACCATCTCCATTCCAAACCTCCAGAAGAACATGACCCCTGAACTACTTCTCATTGCATCTATTTGTTCCATTTTGACATAGTTTTATGTGATTTTCAAATACTAAGTCAGGCATTTCAACAATAACATTACCAAAGCAACAACAGCAATAGAAAGAAATCAGCCCAGCAAATACATAAAAGCAATCACTGTGGGTCATGATTCACTGATGGAGGATATGAATCCACAGTAGTGAACAGAGATCTCAAATAATTAGATCAGGAAAAAATGGGACTCTGATCAGCCGTCTGCTTCTGCTTTACCTATTTATCCCAAAAACAGATAAGGGGCATGATGAGGAAGGACGTGGCTGTCCACCTGCCCATTTCCAGAGAAGCACTGTTGAATGTACCATACCCACCCACATTCTTCGGCTGATCCACATCATCCCTAAGAGCTCTTCACAGTTTAACAGACCTCTCCTTAATAGTAACACAGCTAAAGAATATTTGAGCAGTACAGTCCAGGTACCATTCTAAGTCTTTTATAGGTATTATTTAATCTCCATTTTAGACAAGGACTATTATTACATCCTTTGTAGCCATGAGAAAGCTGAAATAAAATGGGGAGAGGGCCAAATAATGTACCTTAACTGGCATGTAAAAGGTGGCTCTAAGAAATGGAACTGTGTTCCCCATCCTCAACCGACTGCCAAGTACATAGAACAGCCTCTGTCTCCTGCGGTGCTGAGAAAGTGACAGGGGCTCCACCTTCTCTCAGAAGGCAGTGGTACAGTGTGCTCCCAAGCTCCAGATATAGGGGTGCAACCTCCTGGGAGCATGCCCAGCAGGCTGCCCTGCACAATGCACTTAACCTGATGTCTGCTGCACCAATTGTTATCAAAGCCATTTATGATCATCAGTATTATGTTTCTCTTTAATTTTATACAGATCTGTACAGTTCCATGGGGGACAAAGGAAGGAGGAGAAATGGTCCCCAGGGAGGACTAAATGCAGTGTGATAGAGGACTGAGCTGAAGATCGAAACAGCAAGTTCAAAGAGCCCTGGATGAGGCAGCCCACGTGGAAAAGCAGGGCCAATGCCCTGGAAAACGCCCACCACCTTCGTCTACACCTAAAAGGGGAGGGCAAACCAAACAGGACTCCGGAATTAGGGCAGGTGCAGAAGACCCATCCTACGCAACATTTAAGGATAAACTAAAACACTTCCTAGAGTCTGAAAAACACTATTTGTTAGCCAGAAGAGGGATCCAGCATCTTCGTGGTACCCTATTAGTAAATCCTATTATATTTATCATAAACTCAAAATTCAGAAGAACCATATGTAGTCTCTAAGTCTTATCTTCTGGCACCACCAGTAATAAAAGGAGATTCACTAAGATTTTCCCTCTGTAAAGTGCTTCTTAGGATTTTGTATGTAGACATTTGTATTCTACATTTAGTAAGTTTTACCTATACCCATTCTAGGATGCACCATAGGTATGGCCCCATCAATTACCCTCCCTCCACCCCAACATCCCCCCTCCCCTCCCCTCCCTTGGCCCTTTCCCCATATTCTTGTGCTATAGTTGGGTTATAGCCTTCATATGAAAGGTATAAATTAGCTTCATAGTAGGGCTGAGTACATTGGATACTTTTTCTTCCATTCTTGAGATACTTTGCTAAGAAGAATATGCCACGAAGGCTATATTAAACAGTTTGATGAAAATATTTCAGATTTTATATGAAACCGGCACATTGTACCCCTTGATTGCACTAATGTACACAGTTGATTTAATAGATAGATAGATAGATAGATAGATAGATAGATAGATAGATAGATAGATATAGTACTTCTTAGGAGATAAAATGTGCTTGTGAATATATTATTTTAAAATTAAGCCCCTTGGAAGAAAGTTTAAATGACAGTATTTGGTGAGTATAAATCTTCCTGTTTCTTCATCCCTCCACATTGCTGTTTTCTCTTTTTTATGACCCGGGTGTGTTTGTTTTTCTTTCTCTCTCTCCTCCTCCTCTTTCCTCTCTCTTTCTCCATTCTGAAACATTAACCTTAGGATAAAATCCTTTCTCTAGACTCTCTGGACTTGAACTCCTATGTTAGAATAAAGCACCTAAATGAGGTCCTGAAGTATATTTCTGAAATCCCCTGAAGATTGGCCAATCTATCCTAAATACAAATTCCCTAACTAGTGATCTCAGCTATCAAGAAGAAAAATATAATTTTACAATACTCTACCCTATTTCTAGTTCTGATTGCACTTAAAACAGGAATGATTCCATTTTTGTCAACCATTTTCAGCTTTAATTTAATTCTTAATTTTAAAAAATTCCTACAAATAGTGATACAATTGTTTAGTTTTTAGAATCAAAATTTTTTTTCTTTATAAATAGAGAATTATAGCCAAGAGTTACTGGTATTTTTTATTTATCTCTAACCTTGTTTTTCATGTATATGAGGCTGAATAATACCAGTATTATTTTTTATACTGTTTTTAATACTGTTTTCCACAGTATTCTCTTTTGGGACTTCCAAGTATTCATTTCAATATACTTAAACTAATTATAAGCTACTGTCCTAACATCAAAAGAATTTATTTAAGTATATGCTGAGTATGTTACACATATGGAATGCATATAAATTAACTATAAAACTCTATGTAAGGCAAATTTTAAAATTTTCATTTACTTTATAAGATCAGACTCTGTGTACTGCTTAACTTATTCAATTAAAACAAATATTTATAAAATGCTACTCTTGATACTGAGGATATAATGATGAACCCTCTGTATAGTTACAAAAGTAACATTTGAATAAATGTTCCTCTCTACTTCATGTTTCAAAATTCAATTCATAAAACCCTAAAATTCCATTGCTAACAATGAAATTCGCAAGATAATGTTAAGTAAATGATCTGACTAATTTTTAAGTATCAGCACAGCCAGTTGCTCTTTAAATATGCTATAAGTGAAAGGTTTTCTTTAATTTTTAGATTAAAATTATCACTAGGAATGTAATTTAAATGACATTACATTGACAGATGGCATCGAATAGTTATTTGGTAAATTACACAAGAAATAAATGAACAACTAATTTGCATAATATTAAATTATAACTCTAGATAATACTTCTCCTATAGTTAAAAATGGAAAATTTTGTACCCTTTATATTGCAACATGGCACTTAGTACGAGCCTTAGAATCATCACTAAAATTAAAACACCTCTTGCAGTTAAGTATAAATTTGCATTTTCAATAAAGCCATATAGCCATGAGACCATTTTTCCAAAGATAAGGATAAAGAAAAACTCCAGATGTGAATAATCATCAGAAAATGTTTTGAGGCCTAGGAGTATAGGAAAAAGTCCAATGATTAGTTATCTAAAGAGTGTATAGATGAAAGAATTTTGAAAAGGTACTAAGTAATTTTTGCAATTGTGGTAATCCTCATTTTCTGGTCCATGATTTCCAAGAAAATCTTAATCTAACTTTAGTATATGTTTGGGTTTTGATTTGTCAAACTGTTTTTAGAGAACTGATCTAAATTCTCAAGTTAAAGACTTGGCCTGGAAAACTAAAATTTGATGAAAGGCAAACTAACATATAGATAACATACAGATACATTTTTATCAACGTATTTCTTGCTTGCAATTACTGCTACACAGAAATGCTAAAGATATTATTTGTTTGGTTGGTTGGTTGTTTTTGAGACACAGTCTCACCCTGTCACCCTGGGCAGAGTGCTCACAGCAACCTCAAACTCTTGGCCTCAAGAGATCCTCTTGCCTCACCCTTGCCAGTAGCTGGGACTACAGGCACCCACCACAACACTTAGCTAGTTTTTCCATTTTTAGTACACACTGGTCTCACTTTGCTCCAGCTGGTATCCAACTTCTGAGCTTAGGTGATCTACCTGCTTCAGCCTCCCTGAGTGCTAAGATTACAGACGTGACCTACTGCACTCTGGTCAAGATATAGCTCTAAACAGAATTGAAAATATTAAAATATCTATTGGATACAGGTGGATTCATATTCTGTGTCAAATAATCAGTATCTGGCAGAACAACTAAATTCTCTCAAAGACTATTTCACTTTTATAACTAAAACTTCCAATCACCTAAGAAGCTTTTTAAAATTCAGATTCCCAGAACGGCATCTGTAGCTTAGTGGGTAGGGCGCCGGCCCCATATACCAAGGGTGGTGGGTTCAAACCTGGCCCCGGCCAAACTGCAACAAAAAAATTGCCGGGCGTTCTAGTGGGCGCCTGTAGTCCCAGCTACTTGGGAGGCTGAGGCAAGAGAATCACCTGAGCCCAGGAGTTGGAGGTTGCTGTGAGCTGTGACACTGCAGCACTCTACGGACAATGATAAAGTGAAACTATGTCTGTAAAAAAAAAAAGTCAAGATTCCCAGCTCCCCCAGGGCTTCTGATTCTGTATTATTAGGATAAAGCCCAGGAATCAGCATGTTTAACAATGTCAGCTCAGTACATTTTGTCGGTGGTCCAGGGGCAGACAAGTCCCAGTGACAGCAAAACTTTCAGATTCATAGCTCCTGGGAAACAGAATCTCCAACGAAGACTGTCCATGGGACTAAAAATTACAAATGAACTGAATTGAGACCACATTAAGAATTCAACTACAGTAAAAAGCCACTTTGCCTTTTAATATACCGCAGTTTCTTCCTAGTGCAAATGATGTTTAACAAGATAAGTATGTAATGGGACACCTGTTCTTAGGAGACCTCACATGTGCCAGCAAATTTTCTCTGACTGATGAGGACGAAACAGAATGAGGAGAAGCAGCCAAGGTTGCAGGAGATTTGGGGTGAGCTCTAAAGAGCAATGTCAGAGTGCTGACTGCGAACTCACAACAGAAGTGAATACGTCCTGAATTTGGCAGGTGAACATTTAAAGAACATTTAGCCAATGTTACATAGATATTATAGTTTCATTAGCATGTCTTGTAGGGAATCCTTGCCAAATGTAAGGGAGAACCCCTTTCTTTCCTGCTTGCTATCAGGCCATCAGAATTTCTTGAATTTACTCATGAATCAACATCGAGTTAAATGGTTGTTGCTGGAATCTCACTTCCAATGTCTAGGTAGTAATTCCACTACTTCTCTACCTACCTTGAGCTTCAACTCTCGTCTAAAGGTATTTGTGTTCTACATTTTTCAATCTGAAATAACCTTATTGGTGGAGAAGGTGGAATCAGGATTTGCATAGGTCGACTTTCCAACAGCCACTCTGCAACATGATACAACAGATTCCCATTATTTGCAGTAGTTACGTTCTATAAAATCACTACTAACACTGAATTAGCAAATATTGAAACACAGCTCCTAGAGGACATACGGAGTTAGAGTCCTGTGAATCCCTAGTCACAACTTTTTCACCAACCAATCAATTCATAGCCTTGTTTTATGCATTTTTCTGTTTAAAGACGACTTTATTCAATACATATTGTTGATTCATTAACACTGAACTCATGGCCAACAGCACTGAAACCAAAGCCTGAAGGAAGCTTATCTAACACCCATGTTTTCTCTGTAAGGCATATCTCAGCCTTCAGCACTTCAGTGCTATACCTGCGGGCTGTTTTAAAAGTGAAATCACCAAGTAAAGGACAATAATTAAAACTATGCCCTCCAGACTGTTTACAGTATGAGAGCTACAGCAGGAAGGCAGAGCCCTTGGCCTCGCCTGGTAAACGATCACCGGCCAGTTCACATTGTCCAGCACTTGCTCTGTGCACAATTTCAAGTGACCATGAAATGGAGTTCAGCATGGATTTGGGGGTCATGGGGGTCACAAATAAAAACCTGCAAATAATGAGGATCAACTATGTTATCTGCCCCAAGGCAAAGACCCCATCCTTTCATTGCTCTCCTCATGCCAAGTCATTACTTTGCTAGGGTTGCTGTTGACAACGTACCACAGACGGGGTGGTTTAAACAACAGAAATTTATTTATTTTTTTTTAGAGTTCTGGAGGCTAGAAGTTGGAGCCCAAGGTATCCACAGGTCTGGTTTCTTCTGAAGCCCCCCTCCTTGGCTTGTGCTGGCCACCTTCTCCCTATGTCTCCACATAGCCCTTCCTCTATGCTCACTCGTGTCTGTATCCAAATTTCTTCTAGTTACAATGACACCAGTCATACGGCATTGGAGCCCCCTAATGACCGAATTTTAACCTCCCTAGAGATCTTATCTTCAAATACAGTCACATTAGGAGGCACTTGGGGTTAGGGCCTGAACACAGGCATTTGGGGAAGGGGCAGCCCACAGCCCGTAACACCAAGCACGTCTGTCGCACACTGCTTTCCCCCATGCTTTAGTTTACTGCAGGCTTGGACTTCCCAAAGACATTCTCCAAGTCATGCCTCTTGGTTGAGTGTCTTTTTAAATGCTTCTGAAATCTAAGCTGATCAGAACGCTCTTATAACAAGTTATAAAATAATTAGTATTGACTATTTACAGACCACTTTCCCTCTTGAGTCTCAAGAATTCTCTTGTGGAGCTCTAGCATGGCCAGGAAATCAGACCCCTTCTACAGTCCTCTGCATCCTAGGCGCTTAATATATTAGACAGGTACTGGGAATGCCCCAGATTCCACCCAAGCCTCTACACCCTGCCTCTAATGTGCTTTTCCAGACTTTCCTCTGAGTCCATGCCCCTAAATACCTCTCCCTGTCCAAGACATTTTCTCGGTTTCAGGCCTGTCTTCTCACCAGCATTACTGCCCACAACTCTTTTCCTCTCCATCTCTCCCTGCTGAAATCCTTCCAATTCACCATCTCAGCTAAATGTTAGCTATTCCAGGACTGTCCTCCTTCCTCCAAGCCTCTTCCTCCCCGACAAGCTGCACTCGCGCTCAGCTCTGTGAAAATGACCACATTCTACCCTTGTGTTTGTGTGCACATCCGATAACCCTCAATATGCTATCACTACCATTGGCAATGGCTTATTCACTGTTGCGTCCCCACACCACTCAGCAGAGTCCCCACTAGGTTATTAGCAAATGTTTTAAAGCAGATATACTTTGCTTTTAGTAGAACTTGGATTTAAATTAGGTAAATACAGTTGAAGTCCCTCATGACTACCAGCCTTGCTTTTCTGCTAATTTTGTGATAGCTATTAGAAAATCAGCATCCATGTCTGAGCCTGGCTGCACGGGTCACTGTCACTTCTCACGAGCTACCCTGAATCCTGCCCCAAAGTTCTCCAGTATACATCCACAGCATGCCTCACTCAGAGGTAGACCTTGAGGCAAGCAGAGTGAACACCAGGACAGAGGAAAAGAAGTGGTCCAGGGAAGGGAGGGCAGATATCTGTTAATAAAAGTACAATATGAAATGCACTGCCATCGTGGGTAGTAGGAAATGGTGTAGAACACTTGCTCAAAGTCATCCCACTTGAAGGATAAGCTGAGGACTGCTCCTGCAGGAAGCTGATTCCTGCCAGCAATGCACGTGGGCAGGCGTAAAGTGACCTTCCAGAGAAAGCCTCTGGTACAGAGATGCAGGCAGTCCCAGAGAGAAGCAGGCTGGAGCTTCTGGGCTGGAGCACAATGAACAAAATGTCAAAGTTCAAGGGATGTGGGCAATGTATTTATAAATATTACAAACTCCTGCATGGCAGAATCAAGTTTCCAACTGCTAACTCATGAACAGTGAAGTGGACGAGATGCCATTATCCTGTTGGAGCACCTCCACGTTACAGACACCGGGCAAACAGCAGTGAAATGCAGTGAGATGATTAGTCTGGGGCATGTACTGCCTTTGCTTCTATTATGATTTATTTAATTTTAATTTTGAATAGCTTAATTTTTATTTTTGAGACAGGGTCTCAGTTACCCAGACTAGAGTGCAGTGGCATCATCACAGTTCACTGCAACCACAAACCCCCAGGCTCAAGCAATCCTCCTGCCTCAGCTTCCTGAATAGCCAGGGACAACAGGTGCATGCTATCATATCTAGATAATTTTTCTATTTTCTGTAGAGAAGGAGGGTGTCTCACTACGATCTCCTAGACTCAAGCGACAGTTCCACCTTGATCTCCCAAAATGCTAAGATTACAGGCATGAGCCACTGCACCCGGCCCATAATTTAATTTTTAACGATCACTGTTTAACAGCTGTCTTGCAAAATACCTGCAAATTTAATCAATAGCATTCATAAACTGATTGAATATGAGGGATATACACTAAAGTATCTGTTACACTACCTGTTCTTTTTGAACAAAATGTACACTTTCTATGCTGTATTCCAACCACGTATTCTATCTTACCATGTGGGGCAACAAACAGAATTGTCCACAAGCCTGGGGTGCCTGGAAGCTAGCTGGAGATGGGTCCTCCATTTTGCAAAAGAAGAGGGTAGCAGCAAAGCTGAGCTTCCCATAAAATGGGGGGCTACCTCCCCCCATGGACACTGCAACACTCCATAGGCCCCAGAGGCTGGGTTGACTTTCCAGACAACTATGGTTTCTGACTGCCTTGCCACACATAGACTGATCATTCCCCCACCGATAAGATTACCTGGACCCACAAAGATTGATTACCCCCCGTCCCACTGTTTTTATTCCTACTTTCTCTGTTAAAAGGGAACACCATGAGGGTGGGGAGCCGCCTTTCACTGGAACACAGACCCAAACAAAGTGCTCGGCAGCAGCTCTGGTCCCTGCCCACCTCTCTATGGGGATGATGAGAAATAGCAAAAACCTCCAATTTTTCTTACTCCTTTTTTCTTTAAGTGTTCCTAATAATGCCTATTTGTTCATCCACACTCTGACAGTGGGGAATTTGTCCCAATCCCTTTCAGGATAGTCGTTTGACCACAAAGGGACTCACCTTGAACTTCCAAGTCTCAGTACTAGCTAGGAAATGAATTATTGTCATGTATTAAAATTTGAAATTCACTCTGTGTGT
This sequence comes from Nycticebus coucang, assembly GCF_027406575.1. NCBI lineage: Eukaryota > Metazoa > Chordata > Mammalia > Primates > Lorisidae > Nycticebus > Nycticebus coucang. The sequence continues at coordinate 34,622 of NW_026515592.1, read as the reverse complement.
CCTTTCCCACTGTGGTTCTTTCTATTTCACACCTGGTATCCTCCATGAAATCTATGTTTTGTTTTTCAGATTATCCAGGCATTTGTCTCCCACTTCCTCAGATTCAGGGAGAATCGCACGCCTGCCAGACACATTATTTTTTGTTTCATGAGATATACTTTATCCTTTCCCAGGAGCCTATTATTCTTGTAGCTTAAGCCATAGCCAGAAACCCAAATCCTGTTTTTCAGTACTTATCTATGTAGCCAGATGATCATATCCTATATGCCTCTTTCTCTTGCAAATGCAGCTTCCAAAGACAGTCTGACTTCCCAGTCTCAGAACCACAACTTCCAAAGGTGACGTGGAGGGTTCATGTAATGACTGTGTTCATCAACACAGAATATATTGCGCTCACAAACTGAGGGACAATAGCATCTGCTCCTGTTGCTAGGCAACCAGGCTGTCTGGCAGCAACGCTGCACCTATCCACCAGCTCTAACAACGAGCAGCTGAAGAACAGAGCTGCAGACATCTCCAATCACAGTGGCTATACACAAAAGGAAAAGCTATCTCTGCGATGCATTCCTTGAGCACGAGACCTGGCACCAGAAAGTGCTCAGTAAATGTTTGGTGAATGAAATTTCTCTGCACCCCAAGTATTTGTATGAAAGTACATTGCAGGTTCCTGGATTTCCTGGGGTTTTAGTTGGTCTCTAACCATATTCTATTAGTGATCAAATATGTTTCTTCCTTCACCACCCCTTCACTCTTCAATCAATTCCAAACCAGCTTCCACCTCATATGTACCCCAAGAGCAGCACTCCGCAGAAGTCACTAATGGCTCCTTTGTTGCTGAATCCAGCAGCACTTTTCATCCTCATCTTACTAGACTCCTCTTTATTGCTCTATTCCCTCTTCCCGTAACTTCTGGGAGCCCACAGTTTTTCTCCCACGTAACTGAAAGTGTTTCTTCATCCTTTACTGACCACCTTTCCTAATGTGTAAAGGCTGGGAATATCCTTTGGTCTCTGCCCACAGCTCTTTCGTATTCTGTTCCTATTTTTATGCTGTCCTACCCACAGCTGGTCCTGTCACCTTGTGCCACCTACAAGTTAGTGGATCTCAAGTCTCTCTCCTCTCGGCTCCAGCTTAGCTCCAAGTCCAGACTTCTACTTCACATCACCACTTGAATGTCTCAATGACATTCAAACTCAAATCTGTCTAAACCTGAATGTATAATTCATTTAGATAACCAACATTTGTTGAGTACCCACTGTGTACCAGGCACTGTCACATTTATGGAGTACCCACTGTGTACCAGGCTCAAAGACATCTGTGAATAAGACTGTGCCCCTGACTGCATGAGGCATGAAAACTCTCCATTCCCCTACCCCCAATCTGATCCTTTCTCAGTGCTCCCCACCTCCCTAAATTGCACAGCCATCCAAACAAATGCAAAATCCAAGGATTGAAATCATCTTTAATCTCTGTCACTGTCCCAACTCCCAGCCACATCCATTCCTAATACTGCCAATTTTATCTCTTAAATATATTTGATGTTTGTCCGTATCTCAAGTTCCATTCCAAGCTTCTATCTTGCATAAATTGCTTCCCTGGCTTCTTACCTGGTCTTTCAGCATTCACTCTAGTCTGCTTCCCTACATAGTCTGAGTGGTCTTTGCAAAAGGCAGATCTGATCATAGGACCCTCCTTCCCCACTCATACTCCCAGGCTAAAATCTCTCCTCAGCATCTCTGCATTCTTTGGATATAGGACAAAAATCCTTAAAAAATGGCCCCCACACTCTTGATTGCTCAGCTTCATCTTGCCCTGTCTGTTCTAGCCACATTTACCTTCTCTCTACCAAATCACAGAACCTATATACCAGCTATTTCGTTTCCTGAGAACGTTCCAATGTACATACTCACCTCTGCCTGGTAAAATTCTATTTCTTCTGCCACTGTGGCAGGCAGCTAAGCCTTCCCTGTCCATATGTTCTTTCAGTTTACATCTAAATTCTTACTTTGAACTATTGCCAAGGGTATCTGTGAACCAACTAATGTCAACAAGTTAGCATCCCATCTTTATTTTATCCTCCTTATGGATAGGTCAGTGTGTGCACTTAATTGTCTTTAGCCTGAAATATGCTTTTGTAAGTAGGTGGCATGTACATAATAAATGAAGTAAATATATGAAAATATCTGATGGAAGTGGGCTCTCAACAGATATTAAACGAATTAACTGGAAGTCAGAAAACCTGATCTCTAATCCCTGTTCACAGGAAGTGTACTAGGAAGATTAGGTTATTTTTAAAACGAGAAGACTACAGAGATTGAAATTCAGACGCCTACAGGCCAAATGTGGCCCACAGACAGGACACGTTTTATTAGGACAGCACATGTGTGAACAAACTTTTGAAGTTAATGCCTTTAAGTGAGGTTTATTGTGGCAGTCTGCGCAGACACCATCACATCCCTAGCCCGAATAACGTCACATAGTTATTGTTTGTTCTAGAAGGCACGTGGATTTGAAGATCTAAAGGATGGTATGATCGCTAAGGTCTCTTCCAAATGTAAAAATAATCTATGCCTTTATTACATAGGAAAAAGTTGCTTATGGAATGATAGAGGGGGACTGAATTTAGTTGACATCAAATTGTATAGCAAACAATACTAAAAAGGTAAAGCTCAGAGATAGCATCCAAGTGCTCTCAAGTATAGAAAATATTCCGGTGAATTTACTTATAAAAGAGGAAAGGATAGCTTAATGCGTATAACATCTGGAGATCAGAATTCTAACAGAGATTAAAACACATGTATTAAAACAGCCTCATCTTAATAGGCTCAGAACTACAGGTTGTTGGTCCCCATTACATAAGAGATGGCACAATCTGCCAGTTCTGGCAGCCTCATCTCAGTAATGAGGCTCGGGACGGAACCAGAGGTAAATGAAGATACACACAGCAACAGACCACCTGCCCTATTTTCACTAACTCTTACTTCTCTGAATAAATTCTTCTTTATTTTATTAAATTTCCATTCCCCTCATGTAAAAGTTACTTTAGTAAAACCTTAGCTCCTGAAATTATTAAATCTTCCTATATTCTATGTTTCCCAAATGTTTTTAAAATTGAATATACCTTTAAAGCCTAAAGACAACCTTAATATCAAAATGTTTCCACGTACTGAATAGTCAACTAATTACCCTTTGATGTGTATCATTTTCATTCTAATTTTGTTTACAATAATCCTTAAATTTCAAATTCATATGTCTCAAAAGGTAAAAAGCGATCTAAAACCTAGTCCAATCTTTTTCTACAAATAAGGAATATTATAAATAGGGATGTCCAAATTAGTAATCATAACCAAATTACCTAAATATGCTGTTTCACTTATTCAAATACATATTGCCTTCTAATATAGTTTCTTTAATATAGGAACAGTAGTCTGAGACTATTGAAGAAGTGAGTTACCATATAAGTCCACAGGCAATTGCAAGGCAACAGTATAAAATGGCTTTTAAGTAAACATACCATTTAAGACTCACTTGTCATACACATCTTTCTAGAGCAGTTTTTGGAAGTGGACACATACCTTTCTCGAAAATAGTTATATGGACGCTTTGAAAAGGGGATCATGAAGGGGAAAGTTATTCCATTACTTTCCTATGACTTTAGGAGCTACATAAGAGATTCTTCTAATTTTTTTTCTTTTTAAGACAGGGTCTCACTCTATTGCCCAGGCTACAGTGCAGTGGCATCATCATAGTTCACAGCCTCCTCAAATTCCTGGGCTTAAGCAAGCCTTATGCCTCAGCCTCCTGAGTAGCTAGGATTATCGGCACATGCCCCACATCCAGTTAATTTTTCCATTCTTTTGTAAAGCTACGGTCTTGCTCTTGCTCAGTCTGGTCTTAAACTCTGGCTTCAAGTGATTGCCCCACCTCAGCCTCTCTCCTAAAGATTTATGAAGCCTGGATCTCTGTCCAATAAGCTTTTATCTCCCAAAGAAACTAAGAATAAGTAATGAATAATCTTGTATATATTTTCTATATATAAAGTATAGAAAATACAGTAACATGTCCAATAAACATATGAAAACATATTAACCTCACTGATAAAACCCAAACAGTACTCAGACAGTAATTACTTTCTGTTAAAAAGGCAAAAACAAACACAGACATCCTCACCATTCCCACGTGAGGAGAAGATTCAGTATTGGAATAGGAGCACCCGTGAACACTGGTCGCTTGGTGTAACCATTCTGTGGGATAATTTCTCTATATGTGTCAAGAGCATTAAGATAGTCATGCTATTTGATCTAGTAATTACAATTACTACAGTAATTCTAGAACTGTATCCTAAGGAAATAATCAAAGATACAACCCAATATTTATGGTCAATACTATAAACTGCTATTTACAATGTCGAAAAACTAGAGTAGCCTAAATGTTCAATATCCAAAGAATCATTAAATAAATTATTATACACCCATGTGAACATCTATCATGCAGCCATTAAAAAGCTCGCTTTTTGAATAATGTGTATTAACATTGGAAATATTTGACAACAAAATGTTAAATGGAAAAAGTAGGAGGCTAAACTCTTGTTACAGTAGGATCCAATTTTGTTTAAAAGTATATTCACGAATGTTGCTTTATAAATGTTGTTGCTGTTGGTGTGGGTGACGGTTATATAGATCTGTTTAGCTTGTGAAAATTCAACAAGCTATACGCTTAAGCTACTTGCTATTTTTCTATATCCATGACATACATCAATAGGGCACTTGGTTAAAGGTTGATTTATAGTATTTCATACATATGCCCAATCCAAACAAATGGAGAGAAATATGGACAAAATAAATGTGAATCTCCCCAGCACTTGCCTTGGTAACCCATATAACTCAGGTCGGAAGAAGGCCTATCTTGAGAACAGACACACAGCTTCACTACTTACTGGTTGGGTTGTCTGGGGCTATATGACCTCTTTGAGTTTCTAAAGAAGGTCAACTGGGACTACCATGATTTAAGAATTAAATTAGATGATATATATAAAATTTTTAGAATAATTTCTGGTACTTGTGCTCAAACTGTTAGATTTGTTATTAAAATTACCATTGAATAGGATTTAAATTCTTATTGAGAATGAGGTTATTGCAAGCAATCACTAAAAATTTAGAGGGACTACCATACTACAGTACCAACCCCCATGCCCCACAACTGCCTCTGCTGACCAGCAGCTGCCATAATTTCCACAGTGGCACCTCTCATTCCTCACAGCACCCCACAGATTTCCTGGAACAGCATTGGAGCTTCCTGAGGCATACACTTCCCATCTGATCCCTGAAAAGACAAGCATATCTGAAACCTTAAAGACAGGCAAACTGCCTTCATTTGCCTCCAGATTCAATGAAATCGCTTCATTTGGAGGTAGCTGCGTGGGTGATGCATTAGATAACAGATTCCTAGAAGAAATACAGAAACCAAAAATTTCCACAGTTGATTTTGTTGATGAAGTAAATTCATAGGCTATCAGCTGTAGGTACCATTTCCTTCCTTTACTAAGCTTTGCCTATTATCTAACACTTTGAAGGACATTTTGGATTCAACCCGAGCCTGGCAACTTCACTGTAAATTAATAATAACTTCTACTTCCAAAGGTCAAGAATGCATTGAGGTTAGCTACTACTCAATAAACATTCAAAATCCAAATCTTCCTCCCTCAATGGTATTACCTGCCTTGGGCACCTCCCCTTCCCTTCCTTCTCTCACACCACCAGGCCAAAACTAGACTGGTACAATTTGCCTAGGACATACTATCCCCTCAGAAGAGATCAGACTTTCATAACTCTCACCTTCAGTGAGTGTCCTAACAGCTGAAAAAAAAAGAAGATGTACTGAAGTTTCTACTACACTTACTCTGATCATAAATCCCAGACCCTCCTGGGTTTCCTCTAAGTGGTAGGTAAAATGTTTTTAGACAAACTGGAGCTTATGAAGACAAACGCAGGTTGTCAAGATTGTCCAAAAGGCATAGAAGAATTCAAGCTATTTTCTTCCTTTTAAAAGACACTGGCTTTTTCCCCTTCAGTCAAACTCCCAACGAGAGCTGATTTCTTTGTTTTTATTCACACTTATTTACACTGTGAAACTCACTGGCACTTATTAATATATTAATAAGATGTCATCCATAAAAACTGCCCATGTTTTTCTCAGATGTTCCCTATACAATTATGAGTTATGTGATAACAAGGACTGCATGTTATCTGTTGTGGTAACTGTATAATATTTGAGAACCTATTTCTGGTTGCTCAAAATGTTCTTTGAATGAATACATAAATTTATGTTAAAGCCAATAAATATTTACTATGGACCAACATATGTATAAGATGTTGTTTTAAGCCCAGAGCACAACAAGTTATATTTCTTGCCCTAAAATAACCTATAATCTAGTAAGAAAGATGCATGAAGGATAATTCATTTTATTTTCATTTGATTTTATTGATTATTTTTAATATCTTTCTCCAACCACACCTAGCCAAATGGGAATTATTTTTCAATTATTGAAACTAAATTACATTTTTCTGATTGTAAAGGTAATGCTTACTCATTTTAAAATTTTGAAAAAAAATGTAATGTTTTAGAAAAAAGATAAAATCACTTGAAACACTTTTATCTAGAAATCTCTGATGTCAACATTTTATTCCAGGTATATATATAACTATAACATTTAACCAAAGGATATTTGTCTACTACTTCTCTGGTAATCAAAGAACTTCTGACTTCTTTAAAACTAAAAATTATAAATCAGGCTATGAGTCTACTGATGACACCATCAGATTGTTTTAGGGATCTGCAGAACTTTAGACCACTGGAAGAAAAAGAGACAACTTTCCAGGTAGCAAAATCTCTTTAAGTAAAGCGATTTGTGGACATACTAATTTTAAAATAGTATATGATCAGTATATTATTACATAATAATTATATATACTTATATGGCAATAAATATATGATCACTAATATTGAAGTATTTTACTCAAATAGCATAAAGGTTAAAAATATAATTTATTATATTGTATATTTATACAATTTATTATATTTATTTCCATATTTATTATATTATACAATTTAATAGTTTATATATTATATCATTATATTTATTATATTACTTTACAAAAATATGCTAAGCTTACATGCTTTGCTATTTTCAAAAGCAAAGACTAAATTTATGCCTGCAACAATAAATTAAGAGACATGTTTCTTTTTCTTTTATTCACATATCCATCACCTCAGACCCCATTGTTTCATATGTGGTAAGAACATTTAAGATCTACTATCTTTGTAATTTTCAAGCCTGCGAAACATTATTATTAACAGTCACCATGCCATAGAATAGATTTCCGGAATTTCTTTCTCCTAACTGGAATTTTGTATCCTTAACCAACAACTCTCCCGCTCCTCCGTCCCCACCCAGTCCCTGGAAACCACCACTCTACCCTTCTTTTCTAGAGTTCTACTCTCCTGGAGCCCCCACATAAATCGGATGGTGTGGTATTTGTCTTTGTTTGCCTCACCTGTTTCACTTAGTTGAACGAGAGACACATTTCTTAACTCAATGATTCCCAAATGCAGTCTACAGAATACAACCTGTGTAGAAACCACTTCGAGGACTTAGTAGTAATGCAGATTTTCAACCCCAACCAAACATCTAAGAAACAGAATTTCCAGGCAGGATACGGGGAGTGGCAGAAGGAAAACCTACAGAGAGAGACCTAGAGAGACTGCTTGTTTAATAAATATACCAAATAATTCTTAAAAGCGCTAAAGTTGGAGAACCACTGGTTTGTCTCTTAATTAACAGAATTGGGAAGGAGGACTGTTTCAAGAATCAAAACTTAAGGAAACATATTTACATTTTTCAATGTCACTGTGAAGACTTGGTCGGTAGTAACTGTACACATAATATGATTTATTGACAATAATGACTTTCTCCTAAACTGAACACAATACATAATATGGGATAGGAAAAGAAGAACTAAATCATATCATTGCAATTCTAGTTTTCCTTCTCAAAAGAGAAAAGCTACGCTCTTCATCCAAAGAAGGTAGGTTTAGCCTTGGTCATATGGATGCAAGAGCGGTGGATATCAAGGTGGAGATAAGATGGGACACAATTGGATTAAAATTGTGACAGCTGTCTTGAGCCAGAAAAACATTTCCATCCTGACCATCAGCCAGTTAGAACAGCAACGTAAAGCCTTGTGCTTGAGATTTAATGAAAAGGAAGTCACAGAGATGGTTAGTGGTACAACAATGGAAATTTAACGAGAACTTCTTGAGGCCACATTCAAGTGAAGACGTGCAAATTCTGGGAGAATATGTGCCTGAGAACTAACTCCACCAGCCCACCAGAGAATTAAGTACAACAAAAGTTGACCAAAATTAAGGAAGTCAGTTATCACAAACTGAGATCATGCTTCTGGTTCTCTAGGCCTCCCGGACATATTCCCCAACAGCTAATCCTGATCTCTAAAGAAAACCAATTCGATCTCTAAAGAAAACCAATTCTCATCTGTAATACTAGTTTGGACTTTAAACTGGGTTCAGTGTCCTCCCCTCCAAAGACTGATGGTCCTTAAGGTGGATGGTCCTCTCTGCAGAGAAGCTCCTCCTTCCAGCCCCTCTGCTGGTGCTCAGTCACTGCTTATGAGCCACATCATAACTGTGTTCCCTCAATAAAGCTTTCCCTAACCCCTCTGATCAGATTACAAATTCCATCAAATGTTCTCACAAAATCTCACACTTTTCCTGCTTAACACTTACTGTATTGTAATTAAGTAATTATTTGAGTACAGTTACGTGCCATACAATGATGTTGTAGTCAGTGACGGAGTGCACATATGACAGGTGACATAGATAATAATTCTGTCTTTTGACTGTACCTTATCTAAGTTAAGCTAGGTTTAGATACACAAACACCACTGTGTAACATGGTAACATGCTCTACAGGTTTGCAGCCTGGGAGCAGTAAGGACACCTACTGTGTATAAGGACACTACACTCTATTAGGTGTGTACACAATGACGAAATTGCCTAATGATGAATTTCTCAGAACAAGAAAGTGATCCCCCTCACCAAGTGATTCATGACTGTAATTACTTGTTCAGTCTCTAAATCCCTCCTAAGCTTCACGAAGCACTGAGATGCCTTGTTCACTGCTGCTGTTTCCCCAGGGCTGAGCACATAATAGGGTTGAGTCATATCTACAGATCACCTAAAAATTAAAATCAATGTACAGTCACCACTCAGGTACTTACAGTTTATTTACGACACAAATTTAATCTCAACCATCACCTTTAAAGCTAATTATAGTTTAAATGTTAACAGTTATTGTTAACCTGTAATTTTTCATTCTGTTCTAGCTTATGAAACAGTGAATAGAAAGTGGTGGGAAATTCAAAATCATATTTACTTAAAGTAAAATTAGTCATTTTGTAAAGTGAACCTGCAATTAAAAATAGTAACTAAGCAGTTCTACAGTGACCATGGCTTCAGTTAAATAATGTCCAATCAAGGCAAGATATGAGTATTAAACATTCATGAGCTGCTCAGAATATTATGAATTAATCAGTACTTCCTCATTTAAATGTTTAATATTTAATGCTAGTGCTTCTAGTCTCTTGAAATTATTACAATCCAGTATGTCTTACAACTGAATAACAACAGAATTAATATATATTTCTTAGAATTCTGCTTATGGAATCTACAGTGATCTGTATGTTAGAGGAAAATATGATTCTAATGCATTAAGCTTTGGATAAAATTCTCAACACATTTATCTCAGAGGCAACAAACATTCATGATAAACAAAAGTAAGTGCTTGTGTGATGTGATTGCCTTTCATCTATGATGATTTGTAGAGGCTTACTAAAAATCTGGCTTTCATGAATTCCCCTAGACAAATGTTAAGTGGTCTGCCAAAGTCATTTTAGTTAATACAAAATATTAGTGCTTGCATGTTGGTCTAGTAAATCTTCTAAACACTAGCTATGGCGATAGAATAATCTCCCTGCAAATGAATCAAACCATTCCAAGTCCTCTCAGGCAGTTTAAAACTAACGTTGGCATTTAAAAATTCAATACTAGCCATAACATTTTATTCTTACATATCCTCTATCATTTAGAAATCTCAAGGAAATTAACTGTGATTCATTATATCTTACAACATATTCAGTTCCTTTAACTGTATGTAGCAAGGAAATACCTTTGGGCATCATATACTAAACAATGGTTAACTACTATGGGTTGAACTGTGGGGTCTTCCCCAAAATTTGGATGTTGAAGTCCTAAACCCAATGTTTCAAAATGTAATGTTACCTGGAGATAGGGTCTTTTCAAGGGTAATAAAGTAAAAGTAAATCTGGTATCCTTAAAAAAAGGGAAAATCTGAACACAGAGATAGACATGTGTGGAAGGAATTCGATATGAACAAACATGGAAAAGACAGGCATCCACCAGGCAAGGAGAGAGGCCTGGAACAGATCATGCTCTCACAGCCCTCAGAAGGGATCAAACCTGCCCCGGGATTTTGGACATCTAGCCTCCAGAGCTGGGAGACAATAAATTCTGGGTTTTAAGCAATCCAGTTTATAATGCCTTGTTACAGCAGGCCCAGCCAATGAATGTAGTGACGTAGTAAAACATTGTGTGCCACGAAAGAAATATTCCATTTGTAAAATATAAAAATTGTATTTTTCCAGTACGGCTGCAATTTGACTCTGGTGCATGCAGTACATTGACATGAGAAATTATCATATGTTATTTATTATGAAAAGTTACATCTTACAATGTCAATGATACTTTAGAGAGTTATAGTAGCAATGGCACTTGGTCCTCTGAAATTTATAACCTTTTCACATTAACAAAGATTTTTAGCATGAAATGACCTTTTTCCTCTTTCAAAATAAACTAATTTCTGTGTATTATCAAAACTACAACAAACAATAAGTATAAAATATAATTTTCATCAGATGAATAACTACTTTTTCTCCAGTAAAGCAAATTCAGAACAGACATACAAAGGCATCAACCAGGATGTCTACCAGCATTAATGCTTAGTGCTTCTAATGCCCATAACCATTATAATCATTAAGTTCAGTGGACTGAATTCATACTTTTGTGGCAAAATACAAAATAAGGCAACTCATATAAAGTTTTAGCATATGTATCTTAAAGGAAACCATGTTAGTCTATTCCAGGTTATTGTAACAAAATACCACAAGCAGGGTACTTCAAAAACAATAGAAATTCATTTCTCACAATCCTGGAGGCTGGAAAGTTCAAGATCAAGGCTCTGGCAGCTTCAGTGTCCAATGGAGACCTGTTTCTTGGTTCCTAGATGGGACCTTCTTGGTGTATCCTCGCATGGTAGAAAGGTTAGCTAGCTCTGTGGAGTCACTTTTACAAGGACACTAATCTCATACATGAGAGATCATTATGACCTAATCACATCCCAAAGGCCCCCATCTCCCAATACAATGACCTTGGGGATTAGGATTTCAATATATGAATTTTAGGGGGATACAAACATTCAGACCATTGTACATATTCTCTAGAATAGTCAAATTTATAATAATTAATATTATAATTGAATGAGATTCTGTAAAATATACTATATCCTAAAATAAATTCCAAGAAATATATTAACATAGAAGTAAATCTACTAATAAATTAATCCATGATAAATAATTCATGATACACTAAGATGAGAAATTCAGCCATATTAATATCAAAAAGGCATATTAAACACTAAATATAGATACGATTTTTAAAGTGGCTCCTGAGAGTTTGCCCATATTTATGCAAACATATAAACTTAAGATAAATAGAAAACATTTCAGGCATCAATCAAATATTACTAAGTGATTTTAACATCCACTTTAGTTATCTAAATATATTTCCTAGTGCCATCTACTATCAGAAGAACATTCTGAATCTTTTCTATTTTTTTTTAACACATAACTTTGGCTCTTAAAGGTCAGTTTTCATGAAGACATTTCCCTTCCTACATTGGATAATGCCATGATAATTTATGCCCCTTTCTGTATTAAAAAGACTACTGACACACTACTGAAAATAAGATTTGTATAAATAACACTGAAATGCAATGCAGCATAAAAAGATCTCAGTGCTTTGTCATTATAATTGCTTTTTTTTGCTTTTTAAAAAAAATCAATAGGTTTCCCAGTCCTCCCTCAAGTTTACCAGCAATTAGCTTTACTAGAAATCTGACACTATTTGCACTAACCAGTTTGTAAGTTGTTAACAGTTTAGTACATTTAATTACAAACAAATAACATATTCATATTGCCTTTGAATTACATGTGAACAAAAATAGGAGGAGATAATTAAAAGACAATAAGCATGATATTTTGAAGGGAAATAAATACCATGTTCTTTAAGTTTTATAATTGTCATTATGTAATGACTACTTTGGATACTGCACCTATCACCAAATCGTAGTCCTAATAAAACACACTTAGCTAGGTGGGAGTTATGTTCATCTCAATTTTTTCTATAGTCATATGCTTTAAGGAGATCTTCCTTTCAGTCTAACATTCCATGATTCAATGCAGTTGAGTGAGCCTAAACTTTTCTTATCAAATCTTCCAACATCCCTTGCCATGAAAATATTTTCACTATGTCATTTGTGTATACACGAATTAACTCTTATAATCATTTATTTCTATGCTTTCCTTCACTTTTGAGCCCCTAAATTTAAAAGTCTAATGGTGGCTGGTTGGGTGGCTCACACCTGTAATCCCACAAGGCAAAAGGACCTCTGGAGGCCAGGAGTTCCAGACCAGCCCAGGGAACACAGTAAGACTTAATCCCTACAAAAATTAAAAAAAAAATTAGCCCAGCCTGGTGGCATGAACCTGTAGTCATAGCTACTAGGGAGGCTAAGGTGGAAGGATCCCTTGAGCCCAGGAGTTTTAGGTTGCAGTGAGCCGTGATCATGTCTAGAAGTATAATAATAAAATTAAAATGAAATAAAAATCTAATGGACTTATATTCAGATATCAGTTCTTATTTGAGAAGGCAAACATCTTTTCATTATGACACTTGCCAAGTTAGTCCCCCCAAGATAATTTAGGCTATGCACTATTGATACGTACTGCTTTTTAGGGTTTGTTTAAAGCTAGTGGTTTTGTCTTTGTTCCATTTTGTTTTGATTTTGTTTGTTAATTATTTGGTGAACCTTAAGGCAAGAAGGGGAGAGCACAAGAATCAGTGAGAGCCTGAAGTCTGATTCTTCACCTCGCCCTTCATTCTATTAAGTCAGGAAACTGGAAAATGACAGTATGTCGGCTACATGCCACATACCACTCTCTACGAGTGTTGACTTCGCAGATACACTGTACAATATTCATTTGAAATGAATTTATTTAAAATATTTGTTTCTTGCATTGATTTTAAAGTGTTATATTTTTGGTACTTAATCATTAGTTCACAACTTTCATTTTCAACTTCCAACTAATCTACATTCCTCCTGATGCATTATATAAACCTTGCTTTAAACCTTAATTTAAATCCTCTCTCTCTCCCTCTCAGTAAATACGATACTGTAAGAAAGTCTCTGGGGTCTTGAAATATGTCACTGGAAATGACCCCAAATGTATAAACCCATATTAAGTAAATGGAGACTTCAAATAGTCTCTTTCCCATATAAAAGATTAAGGAGATATTCACTAAAAACCCATTTATAGACCTGTTTATATTCAAAAGTCAGAAAATTATTTTTTAAATCATTATACTGTTTAAACATGAGGATACTGAGCAGCACTATAAGTATTGTCTAACATTCACAGAAAGATGAAAAAATAGTCTCATAAAATGCCTTTTGCTTTTTGTTCTTAATTCTATCTTTCCTAACAGGAAAAATGATATTTTAACATGGAAATGGGCTCTGGCCTTATTAAAAGGTATTTCCTTCATTCTGTCCTTGTTAGATGATGTTATACTCCATTATAATGTGACAGCCACCCCTGCATTCACCTACCAATGTGCCTTCTGATGGGAACTTCCCACCAATGCCTGGTTCCTCCCTTTCTTTTTCTCATGCTGTTTGGTGACTCAAGTGTCAAGATTCCTGCTGACTTCAAAGAGATCTCCGCTCCAAGATCAGCACCATAGGGGAAAAAAATCAGGGCAAGAAAGGCTTCCCAAGGAAGATAAACTCTTGAAAGTATCCTGAATCCATATTTACTGCAGATTATTGAAAAAGCTAAACTACTGCCCTGCCTAAAACTCACAACAATAAGTGGAAGGGCTGTCATTCCTTACCTGGTTTTGCGTCCACATGCACAGCTTGTTGTACTCTTTGCCACGAAACATCTTAAGGACTCAGGGCAACTAAGATAATATGATTCAATCACTAGCAACACTCAGTTTTCTCTACAGCTTCACTCAAAGCAGTTACAATGTGCTCTTAACAAATTATATTTTGGCAGTGCTAATATTTTTTTAGGCCCTGGTTAGGGGACACATATACGGGTATATATAATACACAAAGAGAGTTTGGTAGAATGTGTATTAAATATGCCAATTTAACCCAAATGGTGATGTAATCAACTAGTAGTTATAATGAATTTGTTTTGGTAAAAAATAAATTATAAAATTTATGGCCTTACGTAACCTGCATCTTGCTTCTATCTCTTCTAATTATTAAGTACAGATGCCAAGTATGCTGTGGGGAGAGTCTCCTAATCAAACACTTTAGAAGAGAATGGCGTGAAATAGAGAGTATGTGTGTGAACGAGGGTATATTGTGATTGTGTTTGTGTGTGTGGGTATGCATGAGTTATTTATTCCCATTTCCCTTTAATGGGAAAAGACTTCAATAGCTTTTCTTCATATGTCTTGCCTTGTCATTCACTGGTAATCATTTCTCAATTGTAAGCCATTTGAATTAAGGTTTTAGCAATAGTGATACAGAATGAAATAGACTTGAGATACTAGAATTCCAAAATTCTCTTGAGACCAAGTTCAACATGGACATTATAAGACGTAAATTCAGACATAAAATTAACATACTATAAACAAATGTTATAATTAGATTGTCAAAGTGATAGAATCGGGCAGCAGCTGTGGCTCAGTCGGTAAAGCACTGGCCCCATATACCGAGGGTGACCAGTTCAAACCCAGCCCCGCCGAACTGCAACAAAAAAATAGCCGGGCATTGTGGCAGGCACCTGTAGTCCCAGCTACTCCGGAGGCTGAAGCAAGACAATCGCTTAAGCCCATGAGTTGGAGGTCGCTGTGAGCTGTGTGATGCCACGGCACTCTACCAAGGGCCATAAAATAAGACTCAGTCTCTAAAAAAAATTAAAAAAAACCAAAGTGATAGAATCAGGTTACCGACCCCTTTCCTGGGAAGCATGTCCCTCCCAGGAAATAGAGAACAGACCAATCCAGGCCTCCCTAACCCTGTCCCACCTAACACGCCCAGGTAAAGCTATGGAAAGACCAATCTTGGCTGCCCTAACCGCATAAATCCCCGTCCCCCATAGCCCATGTGTGGATTTCTCCCTAGTCAGGAATCTTCCCCCACCTGCACTTCAGGTGGAATAAAAGCTACTCTGATTGCACAAATTGGATCTCCGCTTTCCTTTCGCCTTGTGCGTTGGAATGATTTTTACCTTTGGGTACAGAACCTTTCACAGAGTATTTAAATCTGGACAGGCAAGATCTGATTTTGTGTTCTAGTAAGCCATAGCAGAAAATATGAGGAATTATTAATCTGGATACAACCTAAATCTTCAACACTTCGAAGCACAGAGACAGGAGTAAATGTTGCCATTTATTTTTTATGCTGATTTTTTTAAGTATAGTAATTTTTTTTAAAAAAATTTAGAGACAGTGTTTTGCTCTGTCACCCAGGTGCAGTGACATGACCATAGCTCACTGAACCCTTGACCCTCTTGGGCTCAAGTAACCCTTCTGTCTCAGCCACCCAAGTAGTGAGACTACCGACACATACCATCACGGTGAGCTATTTTTTTTTTATTTTTTGCAGAGACGAGGTCTCACTATGTTGCCCAGGCTGGTCTAAAACTCCTGGCCTCAAATCTTGGCCACAATCCCCTTAGCACTGGGATTATATGCATGAGCCACCACACTTGTTCAAAGCCATAGAATAGAAATTTAGGGCGGCGCCTGTTGCTCAGTCAGTAGGGCGCCGGCCCCATATACCGAGGGTGGTGGGTTCAAACGTGGCCCCAGCTGAACTGCCACAAAAAAAAAAAAAAGAAAGAAAGAAATTTAAAGAGGCTCAATTAGCAAATCAAAAAAAACAAACAAAAAAACATAAAGGTTTTAGCTAAGAGGAAAGCCAAAGGCCAGAGGCCAAAGGATATCAAGAGCCCATCTATTAAGAGCTCAAACCTTGTGTTCAGACCTCACAGCTAGATACAATGGGAATCAATTACTTACATTTTTCAACTGACACATTATTTATTCATTCTTAAACAAATAACCATTAAGCAGGAAGCTGGGGTTCCAGCCTTAGCTGTGCCTACTCATGACACATTGAGTCACACAACTACTTTCTCTGGACCTCAGTTTAATATTCTGTAACACAGAAGTAGATTCAATGACATACAAAATTTTTTTCAGCTCAAAATTTTCTTATGATCTATGGCATTCCTAAGAGATATTTTAATACATTTCCCTGCAGGCTTTGAATCCCTTCCTCTAGAAATTAAAAATGAGTAAAAATAAAATCTTTTCTGGCTTGGCACCTGTAGCTCAGTGAGTAGGGTACTGGCCACATACACCGAAATTGGCGGGTTCAAGCCCGGCCCGGGCCTGCTAAATAGCAATGACAATTGCAACAAAAAAATAGCTGGGCACTGTGGTGGGCACCTGTGGTCCCAGCTACTTGGGAGGCTGACGCAGGAGAATCACCTAAGCCCAAGAGCTGGAGGTTGCTGTGAGCTGTGATGCCACAGCACTCTACCGAGGGTGACAAAGTGAAATGCTGTCTCTAAAAAAAAAAAATAATAATAAATTTAAAAAAAAATCTTTTCCCACCAGAACTTAAGGCTATTTTCTCCAGTGGCAGAGGAATGGCTGTGACTTGGTAATTTCTTTTGATCCTATACCATCCAAACTAATCCTACTCAATGTTATTTTCAATCCTAGGACTTTCTCAAATGCTCTGCTATTACGCCTTTGAATACTGTATCTGCTTCTCTACTGCACCCTAGAATGCGGGCTAGATATAGTAGTGTTGCTATTCTCACTTTCTTGGTTCTGGTTTCTGATGGTAAGTGGTGCACGTGAAGGCTCCCACCGACGTGTAAAACACTCTGGTTTTTGTTTCTCTCAGGTCACCTTTTATTCTGCCCAAGAATTAGAACAAAAAGCCTACTTCCGTGTCACATGGCAAATTTGATGGGCAGAGATTTTTCTGGTACTCATGAAGAAATCCCCCTCCCAGTTTCAGCCCTTGCTCTGAGAGCTCAGATCCATTTCTCTTTCATGTGTAGGGGCCTGAAGCCTTGATTCTGATGTTAGAAATCTCATCTCCTAAGGCATGTCAGGTTCAGATGCCACTGCAGGCTTCTTTAGCTTCCATTCTTTCTACTATCACGTCTTTGGGTTCTTCCTCTCCCCTGGCATCTAAAGATTTCCTTTGATTTGTTTTGAGCTCAACTATGCACTTTTGAGAAAATTTCTGTCATATTTTACCTGGCATTTAATGTGTTTGGAGCTGTAACAGGGTTTTCTCATGTTAGTTCACCTTTTATCTATGGCTGTATCTACGTTCCTCATAGACCATAAAGTACTACACGCCAGGCAGTCACTTGGGCACATTCAAAGATTCAGATGCAATGTCAGCTTGACTTACTATGCTGATGGTAGGCAGGAGAGTCCCCCTTTGCCTAGAAAAGCCACTATCTAAAATGAATAGCTTCCATGAAAAATTTACAACTACAGTAAAACAGATTTTAATGTTAAATGTTCAATAAAAAACAAAGTAACAAAATTGCTGGATTAATCTCCTATAAAGGAAAGAAAGGCCAGGATAAAGCCAAACAGAATTTAAGAAACATGACAAAACATATGAATGAGTTCTAATCAGTACAAGGGAAAAGTATTTCCTTCTAGCATGACTTCTGGGTATAATAAAAAATACTCTTAGGAGAAAAATCTCTGCTTTGGGCTAATTTTCAAAACTTTTTAATTAGGAATCATATTGATATACTATAACCTCTGGATAGAAGCTTGGTTAACAGGGAGAAGATGTAAAAGTTTATTATACTAAAAAAATAAAAAACAAAAACAAGAACATGTTTATATCTTCTCCCCAAAGGGATTATTAGCAAGGATTTATGAAGGCTTAGAAGTGCTAAAAATTTCCATGTAGACTTGAAACAGAAGTAGATATGCTAAGGATGAAGCTGTAGATGGCAAATACTGTTGTCCTGGACAAAAAATAAAGAATGGAAATCACTGGAGTGTTAAAAAGAGAACCAGCCTGGCAACTTTACAACTTGTGCTTAGAAATGATAGTCACAGAGGACCATGAAAAAGAAAAAAGCAGGGGAGGGATGAATGCATGTTTCTGGCGTCTTGGGATTCTCTAAGCCAAAGACAAGATTAACACTTCATATTTGGAACTGAAAGCATAAGCTCAGGTAACAAGAGACTAAGAATCTTACCATAAAGAAGAAGACAAAAACTGGCAGTTAACAGGGAAGGACAAATGACCCATGTGGCAAATAAATAATTAGAGGGACACTGGGTATTTGCCTTGGCTTCAGAAAGCCATTCTCATGGGAAATATTTCTGGAACTTAGGTCCCTTGAGTTAAGAAAAATAAAAAAGAGAGAGAGAGAACTATGTGGAAATCTGTCTCAACTGTAAAAAGACTTTTTCAACTCATCTCAGCACACCAGAAAAAAATTAATATATGAAGGAAAACAAATCATTCTTTTTATATCAAGTTTGCTGATCAAGAAAAAGTGGAACTGCAATTATTACCTCAGGGATTGAAATTAGAAAAATAAATGCCCTGGATTTTAACAATAAAAAGTTATCTAATTCTAAGGGGGTTGACTCAGTCACAACAGCAGTACTTGAACACGTGTGGGATACTTTATAAAACACTGTTCTGTGTCCGCTTTAACCCTTACTCAACTGTAACAGACAGAAAGCAGAAATGTGCTAGTTTTACATGTATCTGAATATCTTCAGAGTGGGCTTTTGAGATTTCTCTGTCATTCCTGGATTGCTGGCTACATAATCCTCACATGTCTGTGAGACAGAGAGGAAACACATTAAATCCGCAGAAAATCCTCATGAAGGCAAAATATGTACCTTAATAGCGGATTTGAAAAAGCATTGGTAATGTTCTGAAGGATAATAACAGATTGCCCAGTTATCTCCTGAGCACTGGGAACACAGAGCTGCACTCACCAGAGGACAGTGCTGAGCTGCAGGCTCGGA
This sequence comes from Nycticebus coucang, assembly GCF_027406575.1. Taxonomy (NCBI): domain Eukaryota; kingdom Metazoa; phylum Chordata; class Mammalia; order Primates; family Lorisidae; genus Nycticebus; species Nycticebus coucang. The sequence continues at coordinate 15,128 of NW_026515592.1, read as the reverse complement.
CCCCTGCAGATGCCCCGCGGTGGACTCCACCTCCCCCACACTCAGCTCTGCTGGCCAGCACACAGTGGGTGTCACAGGACACACATGTGCTCTGGGGCCCTGGAGAGCTGTGTGACACCTAGCTCCCAACTCCACCTCTACCAATCCTGCTGATGCGACCTAAGGCAAGGAATTTAAGTGACTGCACCTCAGTCCTGGGCTACATGTGGGCATGAAAGGATGGAGTGAAGTGGGATAACGCTCCTGAAGTACCCAGACGTGCCCATGTGGACTCAGTAGGCAGTGAACGTTCCTCTCCCCTGGGAACAAGTCCCCCTCCACCAGCTGGTGATGGAGCGCATTAGCTCCCACAGGCAGGACCCAGGACTGGTCACGCTCTGCAACCAAAAGCTTTGTGCAGGTTCAGCACACGGTTCCCTATGCAAGGAAAGATCGTAAGATCCAGGGGCTGAGATTCCTGAAACAGGAGTTAGGGATTTGTGACTGATTTCCTGAACGTTTAAGGAAAATCCACATACCTAGCAGAACGTTTCTGGTCCCATGTGAACGAAGCAACCCCAGGGGTAATTTCTGCCACTCACTGTCTTCAGCCACTCAGGCGACTCCCCTCTCACCAAAGAGACAGGATCTCCTCTGCTGTGAGGTCTATGCACAACTGTCTGCACGTGTGTGTGTGCACATGTGTGTGCCTTGTGTGTGTGTGCACATGCACGTGTGTGTGTGGGTGCCTGTGTGTTCACATGTGCGTGCATGCCTATGTGTGTGCACGTGTGCGTGCATGCCTGTGTGTGCACATGTGCATGCGTGTGTGCCTCTGTGTGTGCCTGTGTGTATGTGCACGCATGTGCATGCATGCCTGTGTGTGTGCACATGTGCGTGCGTGCCTATGTGTGTTCACATGTGCGTGTGTCTGTGTGTGTGCACATGTGCGTGCATGCGTGTCTGTATGTGTGTGTGCACATGTGTGTGTGCCTGTGTGTGTGTACATGTGCGTGCCTGTGTGCACATGTGCGTGCTTGCGTGTCTGTATATGTGTGTGCACATGTGCGTGCGTGCGTGCCTGTATGTGTGTACTTTTGATCAGAACTTGTGTTGAACAAAGGAAAGAAGAGGGTCAGAAATAGTATCTGTCATTACCCATAAAATGATTAATTATACAGTGGCTCTCAGAAATAATCTTACTAAACAGAGATGAAAGTATTATACCTTCTCCACTGACAAACTAAAATCTGCCAAATAATCACAAACATTAGACTTGATATTTAGAAATGACCAGAGCCCTGCTTCCAGGAAGGGATGCCTGGGGCTGTTTACTTCCCCCGACTCTACAGATAAGAAAATTAAGGGTAAACACAGAGATTTGTTCAAAGTCCCAGAAACCTACAAACACCCAGTCCAGTAATATTTCATGATCATATGCTGCTTCTTCCCTCCTGCATTAGTGAATTCGCAGGACTTCCTTCTCCCAGCCACTCCCCTCGGCACATTTACACGCAGGTGATGCCCATATTTATATCCCAGTTCAGGTATCTCCCCAGAATTCCAGACTTTTCATCCCACTGCCAACCGGAAATCTTCACATGTCCAACAGTTCCCTCAAACTTAACATGCCCCAAACTGAGCTCCTATGGCATATTCCACCTAACCCTCTGCCTTGCAGTTTTCCCCATTGCAATGAATAGCCCCACACCACCAAGCTGCTCAAGCTGGAGCCCTTGAAGCCAGCCTAACTCCCCTCTCTCTCCCTACCCAACCCTCCTTCAACAAGTTCACACATGATAGCACCTGGTCCTACTCATCATCATCTGCCAACTATGTTGTTACAAAAGCCTCCTACCTGGTCTCTCTGCCTCCATCCCTCACCCATCCTTTTTCAGCAGTTCATTCCCAATTCAGCAACCACCATGATGTTTTTAAAAAAAGAATATTAGATGATGTCACTTCTTGGCTCAAAATCCTTCAAAAGTGTTCCCTTTCACTCAAGTCCATGCAAAGGTGCATGAGACTGTCCTTACCCAACTTCCTCCCCTTCCTGCACTGCCCCCTCCAGATGCAGACACCCTGTCCACCCTTGCTGTCACTCAAATAGAAGCAGTTTTCTCTGTGCTTCTGCCTGGAAAACTCTTCCGCCCCATAGCTGCACAGCCCTCTCCTGCATCTCTTCACATCTTTATTCATATGTCACCTTCTTCTTGAGGGAAGGGGGTTTCCTCCTCACCTCCCTACCTCTGACACTCCCTGGCCGCCTTCCCTGCTTTCTTTTCCTCCCTAGCTTTATTGATCTCACCTAACACATGCCATGTATTTATTTATCTTCTTATTTTCTGAATCCTCCCATCTTGGTTACAAATATCTGGCATATTTGGTGATAGAATGAAGAAATCTATAGAATCCTCTCTAAATAAGAGTGACTGTTAAGAAAAAAAAGTAAAGTTTATATTAAATGTGCCAACCATATGTAGTGATTTATTCCTGCCCATGGATGTGCATGCGTGTATCGGCCGTGAAGACGCCTGTGTTTAAGCAAAGTTAGTGGGCTCTGGATTGGCCCCCGTATCCTTCCTCATACATGTATATGGAAAAAGGTACCGCAAAACTGTTCTCCAAAGATCAGAAATGGCAAAGTCAATGTAACTGCAATGTAACACCGCGTTAAGGTGCTCACAGATAAGCTAATTTTAGTCTTCAGAAATCACTAACAAGCTCGGACAAGCTCTAATGGATGGTTAGTGTTTCCTGGAGGAGTGTGGGCAAAGAGGGAAATGTAAATTGTTAGAACAGATGAATTTCTTTAAGTGGGACTACATACAGTGTGTTTGGTCAGCAAAGTGCTAATGAATTCGGGCTTTAAAATGTTGCTTGTGCAAGAAATATAACAGAAGACATGCTGTTATAGGCTCCCATGTCCATGGCTAACTAAGGTAAATGATGTCAACTGTGAGAGAAAACAGATTTTTAAAAGATACTCTACAACTATTCTTCTAGGATTTTCAATATGAAAAATCAATTTTTTTCCTAAGCTGTTATCTTTTTTGCATACTCTAAATTTTAAAAAAAATTCTAAATTAAATCTTGAAGTTATGGTTGGCAATTACCATCTGAGAAATATTTTGATATGTGTTTCTTTTCAATCTGAATCCTAGGACAATTTTTTTTTTTTTGAGACTGACTTTTTTTTTTAATACTAAGTTATTTATTTATTTATTAATGCAGTTTTTGGCCAGGGCCGGGTTTGAACCCGCCACCTCTGGCACATGGGGCCAGCGCCCTACTCCTTTGAGCCACAGGCGCTGCCCACAAATTTTGATTTGTTTTTGTTTCACTTGTGAAACAACTTAACCAAGGCTCAAAACCAACAAACTGTTGAATTTATCCCCTCCTTTAAATCGTTTATATTTTTGTGCCAATGAATTAACAAGAAAATTCCATTTAACTTGAACTCAGAAACAATAGAACTGGAAGAAGAGTATATTGGATTATCTCAGAGATACACCAGGAAATCTGAGTGCCCTTGCAGCAACTGGTTTGACGTCCAAGTCTGAAGACTAGTTGGTGGCCTGTGAGACAGGACTAAGGAGGACCAGAGGAACCCGTTATGTGACAGCAATGAGCAAATGGTCCCACTCTCAGAAGTTCAAGCAGAGAACCAGTGCAGGCAGAGCCACCAAAAACACATTCCTCATACAACTAATCAAAGCTCTTCAAGATGAGATGGAACCACTGCCATAGGATGACTTGGACAAAGTCTCTACATCTATAGAGTTTTCTTTCTTAATACAGTTAATCCAAAATTGTATGTTTTATTAAGATGGAAAACAAGGAAAAGTTGAAGAATCACCTTTAAAATAAATATATAATGAAGAGAGGAGAGGGAAAAAAGGGAAACTAAAAGCATGAAAAAAATTTTAAAAGGTAAGTATGAAAAAGAAATGAAATCTTCTCATGAAGACTGAAATCTCTTGGGCAGCGCCTGTGGCTCAAAGGAGTAGGGCACCAGCCCCATATGCTGGAGGTGGTAGGTTCAAACCTAGACCCGAACAAAAAAGAAATCTCTTTAAGATCCAACAAGACAAAGGCTATTACTGCCTCCTTATTCAAATCTAATCTAACCATCTCGCAATTCGTGTCTCTAAGCTATTCCTACAATCTATTTGCAAATAAAAATGAGAGGCACTAGACTACTAGGAGCCAGTTAGAAAAGATAGAAACAGAACCCATGAAAAGATGTCTTTTTATGGTTGAGTGCAGTTGCCCACACCGGTAATTCTAGCACTCTGGGAGGCAGAAGTGGGTGGACTGTCTGAACTCTTTAAGTTCAAGATCAGCCTGAGCCAGAGCAAGTCCTGGTCTCTAAAAATAGCTGGGCTTTGTGGAAGGAACCTACAGTCCCAGCTACCTGAGAGGCTGAGGCAAAAGGTGCCCTGGCATCATAGCTCACACAAAATCAAACTCTTGGGCTCAAGTGAGAGATGGCTCTGTCGTCCCCCCACCCCACAAAAAATGGTATCTTTTTTAATGATCATGCAAAAATACTCAAGGATGTTAAATTTTTAACCCTGCCTAATAATCACCAAAAAAATTATAAATACAACTTTAAAACATTTAAAAGAATTTGATATGGGCTGAGCAGCAGCTCCCACCTGTAATCTTAGCACTCTGGGAGGCCAAGCTGGGAGGATCACTTGAGGCCAGGCATTCAAGATCAACCTGGGCAACGTAATGAGACTCTCATCTCTAAAATAATGAAAAACAATTATCCTAGTGTGGTGGTAAATGCTCCCAGCAACTCAGGAGGCTGAAACAGAAGGATCCTTGAGCCCAAGAGTTCGAAGCTGCAGTAAGCTATGATTGCACCATTGCACTCCAGCCTGAGTGACAGAGTGAGCCATGTTCTCACTCTGTCAAAAGGACAGTATAATGCTAACACCTCCCTCACAAGTTTCTCCCCAAAATGAGTTAATTCCACAAAGGGTTTAGAAGTTAAAAGATAGGGCCAACACATGGTGAAAGCTCAATCACCAGAAACTGAGCCGCTGTTATACCACGTCTGTAATGAGTATTCCTACCATCTTTGCAATCCTCTCCATAAAATGGAGGGCATTTCTGCATTCACAAAAGATACGCTTTCAAGATAAATAAGCTGGGGTGAGGGTTTTTTTGAAATTCTTATTTTGTAGAGATGGGGTCTATGTTGTTCAAGCTGGTCTCAAACTCCTGGGCTCATGTCATCCTCCTGACTCAGAACTCCCCAAGTATTGAGATTATGGGAGCGAGCCACCACACCCAGCCCTTAGTGGGGGTTTTAACTCCACCAGTTAAGCTATTCCAAAATTTCTTGCCATTATGACCTGCTAGAAACAGATTTTATTCAAAAAGATATAGCCAGGCGTTGTGGTGGGCGCCTGTAGTCCCAGCAACTCGGGAGACTGAGGCAAGAGAATCGCCTAAGCCCAAGAGCTAGAGGTTGCTGTGAGCTGTGATGCCACAGCACTCTACCAAAGGTGACAAAGTGAGACTCTGTCTCTAAAAAAAAAAAAAGACGTAAAAGTAAGTTGTTGTGGCCCCTTTCTGGTTTGTATACAATCTGCCCTTTTCTCCCTCCTGCCCTATTCATTTTGTGCCTTAAAAATACTTATTAAAAATATAGAAAATTAACCCCCAATATTATTTTTGAAAACATCCAGAGAGTTCAATAAGATGTCTACATACAAAATATGTAAAAATCAATAGCATTCCCAGCTGGCACCCGTAGCTCAGGGGGTAGGGAGCCAGCCACATACACTGAGACTGGTGGGTTCGAACCCAGCCCTGGCCAGCTAAACAACAATGACAACTGTAAGTAAAGGATTGAACCGAAAATTTATAAACACACACAAAATCAGTAATGAGACACAAGTAGTCAACCTCTCCAGTAACCAATACAGTAAAAATAAAAGTTATAAAATACCTCATAAAAAACTACAGATATATCAAAAACTAAAAAGAATGATATTGCCCAGAATTTCGTTGTGTACGTGCAAACATGCTGCTGTACAAAATGTAAACTAATGTAACCTTTTTCAAGGACAATGTGGCCTTAATCAATAGCCTTATCAATAGCCTTAATGTAGTAATAAATTTTGAAATGGGAATTTCAGTTCTAGGAGTTTATCCTATGAATGTATTTGGGCATCGATAAATGAATAATGAACATAAATTTTTAAATGTCTTGCAATATTGAATATATTATCCAAAACTTGAATACTAGAGGGATTAAGTCCATCTGTGTACATCCATACACTGTATAATAACACTAAGTGAAGATGTTGCTCTGCATTTATTGGCCAGGAAAGACACCGAAGACATAGCGAAGTGAGGAAAGCCAACTGCGGCAGTTTGAATAGTTCATTACACTCACGTCAGCATGTACGTGTGCACATAAAAACACAGACTGCTCACAAGTAAGAGATTAGATTTAGAGATTGGTTTCCTCCCTCGCATTGGAAGGGCTCAGTCCTGAGGACTGTATCGGAACATTTCACTGGATCTCATAACTTCTAGAATCTTCCAAACAAAATCTACAGTATTTCTTAGAATTACAGAGCAAAGAGGTATGGCACCGACCCTCTGCACAGCACAGACAGGGCTGGAATGCAGCCCAGGTATGAGCTGATCACACTGGTATTGGTCATCTGGTTTCTGTCTGGAATAGAGGGGCCATCATCTGTTGAGGATTCCTGAAGTTCGACATCACTAGACTTAGGAAAAGAGAACACCAGGATGAGATACAGCATCACTCTTAGACAGAGGCTCTCAGGAAAAAATAAGATGAGAACTCAGACCAGCATAGCTTGAGAGCTCAATTAGGAAGGACTGCCCGGTTCGCATTTCCTACGTGTTTCCTTTCTGCTTGTTAATATTTTCTTTAATAACAACATAGATGCTTTACACACAGCTGATGTGTGTATGCCACAAGATTAGACAGAAATGCTTTTATGATTGACACCACAAAAGAGGTATCTTCGGCAAAAGAGTACGTTCATGATGTCAGCAGTTACTCTGATCCAGCTGGGTTTTACAATTTTGCGAATATTAGAATCCCAAAAAGAATTCTGTGCAAGAGTATAAACCTGCTGAAGGAGGCAAAGGTCCCCTGAAGGCTTAAGTAAAGGCGCCTGGCAACCACAGCAATCAGTAGGAATAATCAGTCCATATGGTGCATCAAACAGTTGTTTCAACAGCATTTCTAACAGCGGCTCAGACAAAGCAGGTAATAGCAGAGCTTACTGTAAGAACACAGAGAGCCAGTGTGGTCCTACGGGAACCCCTTGCTGCACGAGAAAAGAAACATAAACAAATGAGACCAGCCGATCAACAGTGCTCATGAGTTATTATAATCCACAATTTAAAATATGAGATAGGGAAAATATTTATGTGAAAATTTACCTAGTATCTGATTAAGACTCTGAACAGAAAAGCAGTCTGATAGAACAAAGAAGCAAAGATATACCTGTTCATAAATTAACTTGATATGCATATAAAAATTCAGGGTAAAAAACAACAAAACTTATAATTTTATCAGACTTTGAAACGCATTCAAAGATACTCATCATACTGTTTGTAAATGAAAACACCTAAAATGTCAAACAGTTAAAAATTTTTAAATGATGCCACAGTCATACAAAAGAACATTATGCAGCCTCTAAAAATATATTTTTGAAAAATGACAACATCACAAGCCTGTAAAATGCAGAGAAAAAAGATTATAAATCCTGTCGTTATAGAGATCGTTTACTTACAGAAAAAACATCAAAATGTATGTAACAATAATGATAATATTTGACATTATGTTCTGTGCCAGGCTTTGCATTGTACTTTACATGCAGAATCTCACTGAACGCTCAAAACAACCTCATGTATCATCACTCCAATTTCTCACAAAAGCCAGCTGAGCCACACAGAGGTGAGGTCACTTATCCAAAGCCACATAGCTTAAAAATGCAAAGTCTGAAAATAAACTCAGCCAGGCTGTTTCCTGAGCTTGTGTGCTATCCATCACCACAAATCCTCTGATTCAAAGGCTCATAAATTCAAGTAACCAAATATGTTGTGAATAGAGTGAGTTTTTTTCTATCCTCTGTATAAAATTTGAGCACTTCTCATTAACAACTCCTGGAAACATTCATGCTGATATCCACAGTTTGGAACCTCTAACCCTGTCATTCCATTTTTGTGTGTTTTCGGTAAGGTTATCACCTATCTGTGGAGCAAAGAGCCAAGCTATTTTGGTCTCTGCCCTTCCCATTACTTATTCCCATTCAGATGAAAATTTAAATACAAACTAGCTACCCATTCATTGAGATTGCTTCAAATTTATTTATGGTGCAGAGACGTTTCTGGGAAAAGAACTTAAAAGTTATTATAGTTTCTATTAATAATTATAGTCACTAATTGCTATGAGAACTTTTTTTGGCTATGCTGACATATAGCTAAAGTAAAGCTGAACCAACAAACTACTATAAATAGTCTTGCATAGCCTCACAGAAGACATGAGAATTCTGTAAGTTGGAGGGTGGGAAAGTAGAAACACAGATTTCAGATTTTTTTTAGAAAACACTATTATGCCTTCAAGAAAAATTCAGAAATTGTACTAGCAAATCTATCTTTATAAATGATCCTCTTGTTTACCTTAACTATTTTGGACTACCACTTTCAGACAATTTCATCTATAACTGATATCAGACAGGAATCCCAATGGCTATTTTTGGTCATTGATTCATTAAATAAAAATGTTTAAGCACCTTCCTTCTGAGTGCCAGGCACCATTCTCAGCACTGGCAGCAAACAAAACAGACAGAAACCACTGCCTTGGGCGGCTGTAAGGCATTTATACTTTGCATTGTACTTACATGCAGTATCTCGGCACCCTAACCACTGAACTACGGGTGCAGAGCTGCACTCTGTGTTCTTACAGTAACCTCTGCCATCACCTGCTTTGAGCCACTGTTAGAAATGCTCGTGAAAACAGAAAGGGAACAAGGTAAACAGCAAAATATAGACATGATGATGTCAGAAGTGAGGAAAAATAAAGTATTCAAAGGGGAACTGGGTCCTCGGAAAACAGGGGTCATGGTCAGGGAAGGCCTTGCTGAGGGTCACGGATGTCCAACTCTGGACTTGGATCAAAAAGAGAACACTGGGGCGGCGCCTGTGGCTCAGTCGGTAAGGCGCCGGCCCCATATACCAAGGGTGGCGGGTTCAAACCGGCCCTGGCCAAAATGCAAAACAACCAGAAAATAGCCGGGCGTTGTGGCGGGCGCCTGTAGTCCCAGCTACTTGGGAGGCTGAGGCAAGAGAATCGCTTAAGCCCATGAGTTGGAGGTTACTGTGAGCTGTGTGAGGCCACGGCACTCTACCGAGGGCCATAAAGTGAAACTCTGTCTCTACAAAAAAAAAAAAAAGAGAACACTGGTTTCTATCACCAAGATTCCTTTAGCAGTGGTCCACTCCCTCCCCTTTGAGTCTAATGTTTGGACTTGCCTTCCAAACATTAACCCTAACCCATCACCTTCTAATGTATAATAAATTCTATCAGTACAAGTTAACCAGAGCTGGTTTCTGTTGCCGGCAACCAGAGTACCCTGGCATACCTGCCACTCTCCAAACTGATAGCTAATAAAAGTTATCATTTTCCAAGTTAGGTAAATTTTCCATGTTCAGTAAAACTAAAAATTTAGAGGCTAAGACCATGGCAAAATAAAAGCTTAATACTCAATAACAATCCTTAAATTCTGATTACAAATATTTCTTTCACTGAGAAACATTTCCAAAGGGAAACACTAGGACTATTCATTCAAATAAAAAAAAAAATATTTGTCTTTAATTAATGAAAGTAACCAACATCTCTTCTTAAAATTAAAAAAATAATTTATACCAAGCATAAAATACAGTTACTATCTATAGTCACCATGTTATACAACAGATCTCTTCAATTTATTCCTCCTATTTAAATGAGATTTTGTATCTTTTGATCTACACTTCCCCAGCCAATGATAACCACAATTCTACTCTCTACTTATGCAAGTTCAAATTTTTTTGATTCCACACGTGAGCATAATCATGTAGTCTAGTGTCCTCCGGGCTCATCCATGTTGTCACAAATGACAAGATTTCCTTCTTTTTAAAGGCCAAATAATATTCCATTAATAACTGTTTCCACAGGATGACAACCAAGCCTGCACTTCATTCAGGGTTTCCTATTCCTAGATGCTTGTGGGGTTTCTGTGTTGCTCACTATGCTGCAGAAACACTTGAGAATGACTGGTAAGCCAGAACACGGCAGACCTGCTTAGATAAGCAAAAATCATTGAGCGATGCAAGTCAAATCAATGAGCATTATTTCAACAATTGTGAAGAGCTTGATCTCCCCTGCATCTGTACTTTATTTCAATGAATACAGAAGACTATCTCTCTGGTACTCATCAGTGATACCAATGTTGAATCTTCACTTATCATAGTTTTCTGTATGTCTAAAGTATTTCACAATTTGTTTGGAGTTGAAGTATCTGCTTCAGTTTCTGGTGACAGTCAAGCATAAACCATGTATATTCGTGAGAAATATCCTAAAAATGTTAATACCTGCATCAGGGCAGACCACCAGGAAGCAGTCGTATGACTTCCTACTTCACCCACTCTTCAGGCTCACAGATTTACTCATTTGAGCGTCAGCCTCGCACAGCCCAGTGGAGACTGCTAAAGGGAGAAAGGATCAGGTTTATTAGGCCTGAGAAAAGAAAACATCTGTATGTGGAACTTCCCTACATTTTTTTGCTACATGTTTATAAAGGCTACTGTCATTTGAGTTGTTGAAGTCCAACAAGGCAAATTTTTCTCTCCTAGTGAGAGAAAACATGAGCTTACTGTCAGACCCTCTGATAACCCAACAGGAAGCTCCCAGCCAGACTGTCCTCTGCTCCCTGATTTCACTCCTATCACAGGTCAGTGGATCTTCACTTAGAATTGATGGTGAACTTTGGAATAAACTATGAGAGTGACGAATCAGGAAACATTTGTACCCTGACAGAGCATGAGACAAGGGCACACTCCCCACCAGATGCTGACAGCCCCCCACCCACTGCTTCACTCCTCACCTGGCTGCCTGAATCCTGCCATCACATACAGACCTAAATCCCATCCTCCATGCAGGAGGGGAATTATTGGGAGGCAAGAGGAGAGAGGATGCTTACCGGTTGCTCTTTTTCTCTCATTCTCCATAGGATGTGACTTTTGTAATAAAGATACGTTCTATGTAATAAAAACAACTCCACAAAGGCAAGTACAAGTTATCCCATTGGTTTTGAGATCACTTAAGATCAGGACTTTGAGCAGTGAGGTCAGACTGCAGAAAGCTCTGGGTTATCACTAAGGACTTTCATTGTGAACCACATCACTCAATTCCGCAGGTTGTACCTGCAGGCTGGTAACACAGTAATTTCCCAATGAAAGGGATATATTACACAGATGAATTTCCACAATTATATGTATCTTTTAAAATGTCCCTCTCCACCTAAATTTTGAATTCTCCTCCTCCTCCTACTTGGTTCTATCAGTAAAAAAACAAATTTACCATTTTCTTCGAAATCTTCATAAAAATTATATTACTGATATGTCAAAAATACATCTGAATAAAATTTATCATTTTTTGTATTTTTAATTGTCATCATATTGTGAAGGCACGTTAACTTTTCCAGGTCAGTAGTGTGCCAGGTATCTTTGGGCTTCTTGTGGAAGACAGGGTCGAGATGAAGAATTATGGACTCGGCCCTGTGAAATTCTAGCCTTGTTGACATCAGCTTTCTGTTGTGATTTTGCAGTCTTTATTCTAAATAACAAAATTAGCTTGTATTTATCCTTAATTTCTCTCTCTTAAAATGACCTTTATTAGTTATTATTTTTCCATTCCTGAAATAATCGTCATTTCTAAAAATAAATGCACGGTTAAATGTATGGATTCCGGAGCAAGACAGACAGAACTAGCGCACAGCAGCCTTAACATCCTGAGCAAAACTCTTAACCTCCCTGTGACGTGGTTTCTGCACCCCTAAACGTGGGACAAGAGTACCTTCCTCATGAGTTTTTGTGGAATTACATGAGTACGTGTAAAACATTTACATCAGTGCCCGGCACCTATCAAGGGCTACTTTAGGGTTTGCTACTGTGGCTGTAATTGTAATTCATTTACTCACAAGTCCTCAGGTTGCCTTTTTTCAGGTAGTACCCATGTTCAGAATGGGAATGCGAACCCACTTTTCCTAAAAGCCTAGCACCAGTTAATTTCCTTGTAGTCTTCCATCACAAACACTGAACATGTAATGTTTTTTTGCAGGATGAGAATGCAGGAAGTGTTTATGCAAGAAAAGGAAGTGTGGAAAAAAACTGGAGCAGTGATCATGGGATATCTCAACATTCATCACAAATGTGGCCTAAGCTAAAAGAGTACATGTTCCTGAAGGTAAGACTGGGGAGTCTGTTTCCTCTGTCAACATGTAACAAGCAAAAGAAACGAGAAGCTTGGATGTGGTCCTGGATGCTGAGCCAGACATAACAAACAAGGTTAAGGCTGGAGCAGAGCTCACATTCACCATCAGAACACACATCTAGGTATTTTAAATGTCAACAGGATTTACATATGGTGACTCTGCATTTTAAGAGATAGGAGTGCCAGGAAATAAAGTTCAGTGAGGGAAACTAACAAGCATAAATTGTGAATATATAACAGTGTTTTTCAACCTTTTTTATCTCACAGCACACTTGAACCTATACTTAAACTTCCGCAGAATACTTAAATTGCTGATCAAAAAGAGTAAGAGTAAAAAAAAAAAAAAAAAAAAGAATATATTTACTGTGCTTGAACTTCTTTCAAAAACAATGTAATTGATGATCTTTGAAAGTTTCATGGCACACCTAAGATCCTCTCACAGTGTGCCATGGAGCAGAGGTTGAAAATCACTGTCATATAAAAAACTCCAAAAACTGGCGGTCAGGCACACTTTGCCTGCTTAAAGCATAACGAGATAAGTTAACATAAAGTCCACTATCTTCACCACCTGAAAAAGCAGCACATGTAAGGGGTATTTTGGAAATATACCGTCTTAGGAAACATCAAGGTTACCTAAAGCAACTCAGTGAAAGGACCAGAACAGTTCAGAGCTAGACAGAAGAACTGGGACAGATGTCAAAGTGAACATTAAATGGGCCATCTGTGTGTTTCAATGAAACATGTATCAATTAGGACTGCAGAAACATGACTTACCAGGAGTAATTTTCCTTACAATACAAGAAGTCTACACATTATTCAAGGGATAGTATTGCTACCTAAGAAAATAAATAAGGATCCAGGCTCCCTTTAAACTTCTAATCCACCAAACTTAGCATGTGGTCATTACCTTCAAGGTCACAAGACAGCTGTATCACCTCCTAGCTAAAAGAAATGGGAATGAATAGGGAAAAAAGCAAATGCCTGCCTAGTCTTTGCTTGAAAGCCCCTGCTATCAAGATTTATCAAAAACCTTCCTTAACCAACAGACCTCCCCTTCGTATCACTGAATTTCACAGAGCTGCAAGGGAGCCAGGAGGTGCATGCTTGGACACAGTCCACCTGAACCAAGTCAGTAAGAACCGGAGTCCCAGTGATGACAATCAATACATGACACAACAGAAGACATCAGGGAGTGTGGAAACAGGGCAATCTTTTACCAACACTATCTGGGTAAGAAGATGCCAACCAAATCAGCTGACAGGAGATGGATGGAGAAACTTCCACAAATTCTGGAATCTACCATTGAGATCATCTAACTCCATGTTTCCAAACAATCCACTAATAGTCACTTGACTACCCATATAACCTTTGCTAAGAGGGACAGACAGAACGCACTGGCCAGCCAGTGCCTTATCTTGAGAAGTATCATTTTCAGTGTAAATACACTAACCTTCAGTTCACCACCTAACACTTGTGAACTCACATCTCTCCAGTCAGTCCCTGAGGGCCTGGCAAACTGGGTTTACCATCAGAATCAATCTCTCTCAGTTCTAATTCAGCTGAAAGAGTTTTGTATTTAAAAATTATTTTACATAGGGTTGTAGACATACAAGTTATAGAATTTGACAAAATAAAGTGATGTCTGTTTTGACTTATCTTAGCATCTTTCCTAGACAACCACCTAAACTCACAAAACTTTGGTGAATTTCCTTGGTTATGACCAAAGAAAAATACTCAATTTAGGAACAGTAAAGTTTGATTTAGTGGCTAAACCAACAAGAGTTTTGATTGGACTCCTAAGACATCACCTAACCCCAGTGAGAATAGCCCACATCATAGAATCCCAAAACTGCAGAAGCTGGTGCAAATGTGGAAAAAAAGGGAACACTTTTACAATACTGGTGGGATTGCAAACTAATACAGCCTCTTTGGAAAGAAGTATGGAGAATCCTCAAAGAACTCAAAATAGACTTTGTATTTGATCATGAAATCCCATTACTAAGCATCTACCCAGAAGAAAAAAAAAACATTTTATCATAAGGACATTTGCACTAGATTGTTTATTGCAGCTCAATTTATTTGTAGTCACCAAGGTGTGGAAACAATCCAAGTGCCTATCAATCCAGGAATATATTAACAAACTGTGGTATATGTATACCATGGAATACTTTTCAACCATAAAAAAAAAAAAGATGGAGACTTTACATCCTTTGTACTAACCTGGATAGAGTTGGAACACATTCTTCTTAAAAAGTATCACGAAAATGGAAAAGCAAGTAATCAATGTACTCAATACTAATATGAAGCCAGTAGATGAACAAATACACGCCCACATGAGAAAAACTCAATGTAATCAAGTTGTGGGGGGAGGGAGATTGGTGTGCTCCCACCTAATGGGCACAATGTAAGGGTACACAGCACATCTCCCCGGTGCGAGACACAATAACAACAGTGATCTTACCTAACAAATGCAAACCTTGTCACCTAATCGCCTATACCCTCATGTTAATCTGAAATTGAAAAAAAAAAGGTTTGGTTGGATTGGAGGTATACTAATTAACTATAACTGTAGGCAAGTCACATCTTTATTTTGGCTGCAAAGCACTTTCTG